>NW_023659364.1:63572-66251 GCF_015228065.2 Penaeus monodon
ATTGCGATTTATATATATTCTTTCTGAACAGAGGGTAAATTATGAATATTGTTCTGTAAGTTCTGTTCTCATATTCACAATTCTCGCTGTTTTCCGAAGCGAACCAGAGCTACGCTATTGGCATCGCCGAGCAAGCGATCGCCGCGGTGTCCGCGCCAGCCGTCGCTCTGGCTACCAACAAACCGTCAGACATATTGGCAACACAGAGGTAAATCTTTCTGGTGATTGACATTAAATATGGAAGCAGTCCGATCTCTATACCTGCCATAATGTGCAATGGAGAGCTTCCCTTGGCTTTGAGTGTCACATACATAATATATATACATATCCATGTATGTATGCATGTATACATACATACATACATACATACATACATACATACACACACACATACATACATACATACATACATACATACATACATACATACATACAAACATACATACAAACATACATACATACACACGCGCACATACACAGATGAGTTAATTAGGGAGGTGGACAGAAGAAGGGGATGGAGAAGAGAAGAGAAATGAAACAGAGAGAAGAGAGGACCAGCAAAATTAGTTGAGGTAAAAGGGCTGAGATCCAAGGCAGGGTGATTGGGTCTCCGTCGCCTAAGCAAGGGATTGGGGTCCTAAATGCTAAATAAACCATACTCCCCTACCGTCGCGCCTCCGTTACCACGCCGTACCTTTATATCTCCTGGACTTGCAATTATTTACATCAGCAAACGTATTATGCAACATGCAACACTGTCGGGCGGCTTGATTTAATGTTGTATAACAGGAGTACATTCTTCGTCAGCGGACAGACGCACTGCATGTTTTGCAGGGAGAAGGCACAGCTCTGCGCAAAGAAAAAGAATTATAATTAGGCTGAAAACTGAGAAATGCAAGAAAATGAGAGAATGCAAGCTCCTGTGGAAAGACCCAGACACTTACATCAGACTTTTTTTAATATAGTGTATCTATTGAAGTTCTGAATAATAATTTGAACATACTGGCATACATGCATAATTATTTCCACTCTAATTTTTCTTTAAAAGCAAAATCACCTCATAAGTATCTATAAGTATGTTTTCCAATCCTAAACATGAAGGAACAATGATAAAGGAGAAACGACAGAAATACATTGAAGTAATCTTTCTTTTGATAATAATGTATTTCTTTTTTAATATTTCCCTTTTCCTCTTTCTCAAACACTAGAGACAAGAGAAAAACAAAAGAAATTAAGATAAACTCCTACTTCTTCCACTTTTCTTTTTCTTCTCTTCAGCCAACTCTCTCTTCTAGTATCTAGGTTATTTTTCTCTCCTCCCCTTATCTTCTACCTCCCTCTCCCATTCCTTTAACCCCATTCTACTTAATTCCTTCCCATCTCCTTCCCTCTTCCCTCGGTCGCTCCTTCTCTTTCTCCTTTGGTCCCTCCCGGCCGGGAGATCCCAGCGACGCTCGCCGCCTGGCCCAGGGTGCGGAGGGTGCCGCCTGGCCCAGGGTGCGGAGGGTGCCGCCTGGCCCAGGGAGCGGAGGGTGCCGCCTGGCCCAGGGTGCGGAGGGTGCCGCCTGGCCCAGGGTGCGGAGGGTGCCGCCTGGCCCAGGGAGCGGAGGGTGCCGCCTGGCCCAGGGAGCGGAGGGTGCCGCCTGGCCCAGGGTGCGGAGGGTGCCGCCTGGCCCAGGGAGCGGAGGGTGCCGGCGCAGCCAGGGTCCCACACCACCAACAGGATGAGATGAGAGAAATTAATGGCAATAATCTGGACACTTAGTGTATGTCGAGAAACTGCAGATTAGGAAGAGGCCCAAGTTATCAAGATGAGAATGTAAATGACCCAGATTGGTGATGATGTTACAATATTGTCATGTGTGTGCGTGTGTATATATATATATATATATATATATATATATATATATATATAATATGAAATATATATACACATTTACAAATACATACATGCATATAATATATAATATATAATATATATTATATATATATATATATATACATATGAAATAAATTAAATATATATGAAATATATATACACATTTACAAATACATACATGCATATAATATATATATATATATATATATATATATATATATATATATATATATATATATATATATATATATACATGGGTGGGTGCTTCACGTGCATGGTGATGTGAAGCGATGGTGTGGTAGCCTAGATAGTGTTAAGTGCTTGCATGCCTTCTCGCTTGCAGCTTCCACCCCTGGCTAGCCCAGTGCGAAAAAGGGAGCAGCTTCTGCATAAGTCTCCCCTGCCAGGTCACAGCCTCTCCATCATTAAGACTTCTGCAGTGCCTCCTCGTGGCCACCCATGGGTAACTGGGTACCTTGCAGTCCCAGGCTAAATCTGTGGGGGATCTCAGAGCAGCAGGAGGCCCCAGAGGTACGGAGTTATGGCCCACCGGCGTGTGGACACGCTCTGGCTTCGTACCAACTCCTGCCCCCTAGCCACCCTGGGGTAATGGGGCGGCTCGGGGGAGGTGGGCCTTGCCAGTCCTCCTCCCCCCAGAATGACCCTCTGGCAACGTCTCACGTAAATGGAAATGCTGGGGGGAGGGGTGTTGTCCCTCCCACCCAGCAAGTAAGGCGGGCTGTGGGTCCCGCTGGGAGGGCAAATGTCGGGGTGCAGGATTGGAACGAGAGTTACTCGTC
>NW_023659364.1:66351-74389 GCF_015228065.2 Penaeus monodon
AATCAATGTTTGTGTCGTGTTCATAGAGTTAGTACTATTTGAGAGTTAATGGGTATTTATGATGCTTATGACCGTCGCGTAATTGACACCTGTTTGTGTGTGGAATAATGGGGGCCACAAGGTCAGAGTGTGGGGTCATGAAGGGACAGAACAGTTCGGTCTATGTCAGGGAGGTTGAAGTCGCCTGCAATCCATATATTTCTGTCTATTTTTGTGTGATAGGAATGTTTGAAGTTTTTGTAGTTATTCTGTGTTAGTAGAAGGTCGTCTGTAGAAAGTGATGAGTGATTTACAGTTAGATTTGGAGTTGGACCTAGGCGATTTCGCATCTGTATCAAGGTCTGGTCCAGGCTTAGTGACAATGCCTGGTTAGTGGCGATGAGGACACTGCCACGTCTGCCAGCATCAGTCGAGCAGCCTTTACAGAGGACAGTCATGGTAAAGGGAGGGAGTGGGGGAGTTCAGCAGAGTCAGTGTCGGGAGTCAGCCAAGTCTCTGTGCATACTATATGGTCTGGTTGATATGATTGGATAATTTGGTGGAGTTGCGCTATTTTGTTTGTAGTGCTTCTGAAGATGACATTTAGCAGTCGGAGGGTGGTTTGGATGTCGCGAGGCGATGGTCCAAGGGGGGAGGGGGAGGACGGTGATGAGGAGTACGGGATGTGGTGTGGGGAAGGGGAGAGAAGGTGGAAGATGAGGAAGAAGGAAAGGAGGGAAAAGGAGAGGAGGAGGGGTTGAGAAGACGAAATGAAGAAAGGAAATGAGGTAGGCAGGGGAGAAGAGTAGGGTAAGGGAGGAGTTGGGAGGAAGGGAGTACGAAATGAGTGAGGGATCCGTCGTAGATCCACGCTGTGCTATTAACTAATTCAGCGTATAACTATGTGAAGGAACTGATACAGCTGACATGGTACCAGCCGGCATGCTCGGATTCTCTCACAACAGTTATTGCGCTGGATGGCCCTCTGACCCCATTTGACAGCCCTTGTGCAAATCATGCGCGGGTACTTAGGGCGGTAAGGCCCAGGGTTAACATTAGTGCCGGTGTCAACACAAAAGAGCAGCAGAATTAGGATGCGGCTCAGCTGCGAGGGAGAGGAACGAGTCCGTGCTTGTTTTTGATGTGTAGGTGTAGTGTTGTTAACCCGTGAGTGTCTGCTTGTGTTTGCGAATTTATGCATGAAGTGTAAATTTAATAGGTGTTTTCCTCTTACCTTTTATGAAGCGTGAACGAGTTACGTGTTGTCAGCCTGGAGCGAACAAGTGGCCGGTTAAGGCGTGTAAATGTGTACGTGTCGATATATAAAAAAGACTCGTGCTTGTTATATCTTAGCTCTGTTATTCATTAAGATTACCAAATCATTAATTCGTATGCGAGCTCTTCTGTTCTAGCCTTGTTATATTTGCTAATTAACAATCATTCATCAGTATGCTCGGCTTGTATATTTTCCGTGTTATAATCATCTCTATTATATATTTATTATTTCCTTTTAGCTTTCCTTTTTTTAGTATTGTCGATTTTAGAGAATATAATGTAAGTATGCAAAGGTAAGGAGTATAAAGCCAATTTATAATTCATTTGTATTTACACCAATCACCGGATAACAAATATGTACGAAAATTACCTCAGCCGCAATATTTATATGGAAATAAACCTATACTGCAATGCAGGATGACAAATGTGGTCAACTTACAAAAGAAAAGGTAAATTATCGTAACCAGAACCCGTCTCCGCCGACCACCGACCAGCCATAGTCAGCTTCCACAAGTCCGTCCAAGGTCGTTCTCCTCCTCCCTCGCCCTTACTCCCCATACGACCCTTTCTGAGTCGACCAAACCGAAACCCGAACAAACCCCATGTCTCGCCCCGTATTCCGAGTCCCGTTCGTCCGTCGCAGTCGGAGTAAAGCGGTCATGCAGAGGTCATGCAATTAGTTGACGGTCGATGGATAGCCATGTAATTATATATATATATATATATATATATATATATATATATATATATATATATATATTTTTTTTTTTTTACATTTATATTTATATTTATAGTTATATTTTTAAAAATTTATGGGGAAAAATTAAAAAATTTTAAATTTTAAATTAATTTTTTTAAAAAAGAAAAAAATTAAAACCCCTTAAAAAACCCTTTTATTTAATTTTTTTTAAACCCCGAATGTTCGGGTTTTTTGGAAAAAAAAAAACATTTTTTTTTAAATTTTTTCATTAACTTTTTCAAACCAAATTCCTTAAGCTTGTAATTTTAAATTTTATATAAAAAATTATTTTATTTTAAAAAGTTTTTTTTTAATTTAAAATTTAAAATATTATTTTATATTTTTTTTTATTTTTTTTTTTAATTACAATATTATATATTTTTTATATTTTTCTTTATAATATTTTTTATTTTTTATTATTTCCCCAAAAAAAAAACCAAAAAAAAAAAAAAAAAAAAAACCCCAAAAAAATTTTATTACAATAAAAATAAAAAATTAAAAAAAATTTTTAAAATTTATATAAAAATAAATATAAAAATCCCTAAAATTTTAATTCAAAAAAGGAATTTTTAAAATCTTTTGGAAAAATTTTATCCCTTCCAAAGTTAAGGTTTTTTTCCCCCTTTTTTCCCAAAAAAAAACCCCCCTTCTAAATTTAAAAAAAAACAAACCCATTTCAATTAGTCCCGGTGTAAAAAAAAAAAAAATAAAATCATAAATTATTTTTAAAATTATATACTTAATTTTTTTATATATATACCCTATTTGTATAAATTTTATATATATATATATATATATATTAATATATTTTTTTTTTTTTAAATTTTATTTAAATATTTATATATATTTTTAATATATTATAAAAATAATTTTTATTTATATATATTATATATATATTAAAATAATCTATATATATTTATATATATTTATATATTAATTATATTATATATATAATAATTTATATTTATCATTAAAATATAAAAAACCCCAAAAACCCCAAAAAAATTTAAAAACCAAAAAATTAAAAAAAAAAATACCACCCAATTTTTTCCCCAACTATATTTTTTAATAATAATATAATATATATATAAAAATCTTATTTTATATTATATATTATAATAAAATCCTTTTTTTTAAAATTTTGGCTCATAAATTTAACAATTTCTATTAGTTTCATTTTTAAATCTTTTAAAACTTATATTTTTAAATTCCAAAAAATTTAAATATTGCCAAAATTTTATACAATAAAAAAATATTTTTCCCCCAAAAAAATAAAATTTAAAATATAATATATAAAATAAATAAATAATTATATAATTTTAATTTAAATATAATACCTTTAATTAATAATAATAACATAAAATATAATAATAATAATAAAAATTATATACAATAATATATATATTTATTAAAATAAATATTATAATTATTATAAATATATATTTTTATATAATATATATATATAAAAATTATTTATATATATATTATATTATCATATAAAATATAATATATATATCTATATATTTTTAATATATTTTATGTTATTATTGTTGTGTATATTAATTATAATTTAATATATTTTATTATATATTATTTTTTTATATAAAAATTATTTTTAAATAATATATATATATAATATAAAATTTATATATATATTATATATATATATATAAAATATAATATTATTATATTATATACCCCAAAATTTATTAAATATTTTTTTATTTATAAAATTATAAATATAATTTTTATATTTTTATTATTTTATTATAAATAATATATATATATATATATAATATATCCATAATATATAATATATATAAATATATATATATATATATATACAATTTTATATATATATAATAACATATAATCATATTATATAATTATATATATATTTAAATAAATAATTTTTTTTTAATATTTATATTTTATATTTTTTTTATATATATTATATATTATATTTATTATATATATATATTATTTATATTTAATTTTTATTATTTATACCCAACAATATATACAATATATATATATATAAAAATTATATTTATATATTTTTGGGTTTTAATATCAAATTATATTATATATATAATATTTTAATTATATATTTTATATATTTTTGTTAGGTTATAATTTTTTTCTATATTTTTATATATAAATATTATAATATAATATATATATTTAATATATACACACAACATATATCACAATATGCATATTTTATTTTAATTATTTTAATATATTATATATATATATAATATATATTATATTAAAATTTTGTTATATTTATATATTATGTGTATATTATATATATATTTATATTATATATTATATATATTATATTATTATATTATATAAATATTTTATATGGTGTATATATATATATAATATATTTATTATTATAACACAAAATATAAACTATTATATTATTAAAATATATATATATAAAATATTATATTATATATATAAATATAATTTATAATTATATATTTTATATATTTTTAATATATATATATTATTATAAAAAAAAAATTTATTTTATTATTTAAAAAAAAAAAAAAAAAAAAAAAAAAAAAAGGGGAAAAAAAAAAAAAAAAAAACCAAAAAAAAAAAAAAAAAAAAAAGGGGGGGGGGAAAAAAAAAAACACATGATATAAATTTGCTTTTTCACGTTGATCTCTGGAGGGGAGAGGGGTAGGGCCCCCCTTCCTTTCCACGGAAGTCCCGGGTTTTTCCTTTTTTTTAGGTAATCATTCCTTATTTTTAGGGCTTGGGACCAGCACTGACTTGAGCTGGTTTGGCACCCAGTGCTGGGCGGCAATCGAGGTGAGTTCCTTGCCCAGGGGAACGACGCCCCGGGCCGGTACTCAAACCCTCAAACTAAATTGCCGTTGACGCCCTTGATCCGACCTCTAACCTTTGGGCCCACGCGGCCCCATTTCATTATATATATATACTATTATATAAAATTATATTATATATATTATATTATATAAAATTATATTTATGCTTTATATATATGTGTTGTTGGTTGTGTGTTGTGTGTGTGTGTGGGTGTGTGTGGTGTGTGTGTGTGGGGGTTGTGTGGGTGTGTGTGTGTGTGATATATTGCTTTCTATACTATTTTATTATAATTATATAATTTATTTTAATAATTATAAAATTATAATATATATATAATATATATAAAATATATAAATTATAATATTATAAAACTATAAATATAAATATAAATGTAAAAAACAAAAATATATTTTATATATATATATATATATATATATATAATTATATTATATATATAATTACAGGGCTACCATCGACCGTCAACTAATTGCATGACCTCTGCATGACCGCTTTACTCCGACTGCGAGGGACGAACGGGACTCGGAATACGGGGCGAGACATGGGGTTTTGTTCGGGTTTCGGTTTGGTCGACTCAGAAAGGGTCGTATGGGGAGTAAGGGCGAGGGAGGAGGAGAACGACCTTGGACGGACTTGTGGACGGAGCTGACTATGGCTGGTCGGTGGTGGGCGGAGAGGGGTTTTCTGGTTACGATAATTTACCTTTTTCTTTGTAAGTTGACCACATTTTTCATCCTGCATTGCAGTATAGTTTATTTCCATATAAATATTGCGGCTGAGGTAATTTTCGTACATATTTTTATCCGGTGTTTGGGTGTAAATACAAATAAATTATAAATTGGCTTTATACTCCTTACCTTTGCATACTTACATTATATTCTCTAAAATCGACAATACTATAAATAGGAAAGCTAAAAGAAAATAATAAGCATATAATAGAGACGATTATAACAGAAAATACACAAGCCGAATATATTGATGACTGATTGTTAATTACCAAATATAACAAGGCTAGAACAGAAGAGCTCGCATACGAATTAATGATTTTAATCTAATGAATAACAGAGCTAAGATTTTAAAAAGCACGAGTCTTTTTATATATCGACACGTAACATTTACACCCCTTTAAACCCGGGCCACTTGTTCGCTCCAGGCTGACAACACGTAACTCGTTACGCTTCATAAAGGTAAGAGGAAAACACCTATTATATTTACACTTCATGCATAAATTCGCAAACACAAGCAGACACTCACGGGTTAACAACACTACACCTACACATCAAAAACAAGCAAAGGACTCGTTCCTCTCCCCCGCAGTGAGCCGCATCCTAATTCTGCTGCTCTTTGTGTTACACCGGCACTAGTTAACCCTGGGCCTTACCGCCCTAAGTACCCGCGCATGATTTGCACAAGGGCTGTCAAATGGGGTCAGAGGGCCATCCAGCGCAATAACTGTTGTGAGAGAATCCGAGCATGCCGGCTGGTACCATGTCAGCTGTATCAGTTCCTTCACATAGTTATACGCTGAATTAGTTAATAGCACAGCGTGGATCTACGACGGATCCCTCACTCATTTCGTACTCCCTTCCTCCCAACTCCTCCCTTACCCTACTCTTCTCCCCTGCCTACCTCATTTCCTTTCTTCATTTCGTCTTCTCAACCCCTCCTCCTCTCCTTTTCCCTCCTTTCCTTCTTCCTCATCTTCCACCTTCTCTCCCCTTCCCCACACCACATCCCGTACTCCTCATCACCGTCCTCCCCCTCCCCCCTGGCCATCGCCCCGCGACATCCAAACCCCCCTCCGACTGCTAAATGTCATCTCAGAAGCACTACAAACAAAATAGCGCAACTCACCAAATTATCCAATCATATCACCAACCTATAGTATGCACAGAGACTTGCTGACTCCGACCTGACTCTGCGAACTCCCCATCCCTCCCCCTTTACCGTCCGCGTATGCGACGAAAACCGCTGCCAGCAACTAGGCTATGGTGGACTCTGCCTTGCGATGAACATCTTCACATGTGTTGCAGTGACAGTCACCTACTGTGGATGACGTCCCCACTCAGGCTCTATGGCCACCTAGCTCGCCTCCCTATGGACGACCTGCCCACCAGGTTGTCTCTCTGCGAACAACCCTGGTGGAGGAGACCTGTGGGACGTCCTAGGAGATCATGGCTTGGGCAGCTCGACGAGACCTGTCGCGAGGAACTAGAGATGGGCCGTGTGCCTGCCTGGAGACTCGCCTCGAGGGATCCTCGTGGCTGGAAGCGAAGGGTGGATGCGGCCATGCGCCCCCGTCGGCGTTAGCCCCTTGATGATGATGATGATGATGATGATATATATACATATATGAAATAAATGAAATATATATGAAATATATATACACATTTACAAATACATACATGCATATAATATATATATATATATATATATATATATATATATATATATATATATATATATCCGTGTGTGTGTGTACGCATATACATACACACACACACACATAAATATAAAACATATATATAAATATATATACATACATATATATATACCTTTATCTATATATACATATATACATACTTTTAATATCTACATATATACATGCATATAATATATATACATATAAATATGATTTATATATATATATATATATACATATATATATATATATATATATATATATAATATATATATATATTATATATGTGTGTGTGTAATATATGATATATAATATATATATATATATATATATATATTATATATATGTATATACATAATATATTATATATTATATCATAATATAAATATACAATATTTCATATACATATATATATAATATATATATAAGATATTATATATAATATCAAATATACATATATTCAATATATATATAGATATATATCATATATAGATATATATATATTATAATATATATAATTATATAATATGATATATATATATATATAATATATGTATATATATATTATATTATATTAACCATTATATAAATATATATATAATCTATATATACTATTATCTAATATATATATATATATATTATATTTTTAAAAATATATTATTTTTAAAAATTAAAATTTATATTTATAATTTTATTTTTTATATCATTATAATTATATTTAAAATTATATCTTATTTTTTATTTATATAAATTATAAT
>NW_023659365.1:0-21502 GCF_015228065.2 Penaeus monodon
TTTTAAACTGTATCGTGCAGTGTGACTGCTGGTTTTCCCCCGTATTGTGCCTATAGGAAAAGTGTACGGGTAAATAATTTGTGAAAACTGGTGGCATTTCCCCTCGTGGTGTTCTGGGGACGCTGTGGTGCTCGGTGCCTCTTGGAGCTGTTCAGTGTTCACGACCCTGTGGATAAAATGCCGTCTGCCTACCTGCCTTGTGTTGGTGGCAGAGAGACGAGGCGGTCGGCGTAACAATATACATGTATATACACATCATCACATCAAGGACAGATGGTTCAAAAATTGAATATCTGTGACCAATGACCTATACATCTCCCGCAACTACTAGGCCTCGGGGGGAGATGACGCCCCCTGACCCCTGTGCGCGCATTTTCAGGCCGAACACTAAACTTTGAACACAGGGGGAAACCATTTCAACAAGATAAAGGGATCAATAGAAATAAAGTTGGGAGAAATAATGTTTACCACGAAATGCAAGAATGACAATTCTTGACTATCAAACAACCATCGGTGCTGGTGGTGGAGTACTTGAAAAAGCCAAGGTGTTTGGAGAAGAGAAACGCACGAATATCATTTTTTTTCGACGCCCCAAAGGGGAAAATTGAACCGAAAAAATACGTTGTACAATAAACGCGTCATACACGCTGGACGCGTGAAAGTAAAAGGACTGATGACTCACAGTGTCATCATAACTTTGGTGAGGGGAAGAAATCCCCAAAAGTATAAAGAGGGTTTTGAGGGCATGGCACCTTTTAGATGTGCCGTCTTCAAATCGTACCGCGATGCCGATACTGCGCTCTTCCTCACAAGAGTTCAGAATGCACGAAAAGATTTCCGAAGGGAAAACTATTCCCTCGGAAATGCGTGATCTGTCGGCAGGAGCGCACCGAAAATTATCCATTGTGCGCTTACTATCCAAAGGATAGGAAGGTAAACGCCTAAAAAAGCAGGCAGCCCCTCCCCCACGAAGTCCCTTCAATCCCATGCCTTATGATTGGGGGAATTCCCACACCCCGCAGAGGTCACCTCTGGTGGCCCCTGCAAAGAAAGCCATGACACCGGTCCCCGGCACCAGCAAACCCGGGGGAGTTGACGCTCCATCAACCTCAGCACTACTTGCACCCGACTCCAGTTCCAGCTCAGCCCTCACAACAGCAAGGCAAGCAAAGTCCAACAGTGAAATGAAGGATCTGCTAGTAATGCTGCTCAAGCAGATGGAGCAGACGATGTTCATGATGTAGCAGAGTGTTCAGTAATCCCAGTTCCAGGAAAAGATGTTCACGTTCCTCCTTGAGCAATGGCAGTCTGCAGCGGGGCCTTGGAATTGTGATAAGTGATGGTTCCAATGAATCTTTTGAAATGTGTTTCATGGATATTAACAGTTTACAGAAACGTAAGGCATCCTCTCTCAGTATTTTCACCAGAGATGTTGATGTGTGTTTGCCTTCAGGAAGTCAGATCTGATTCTTGTCATGCATAAATTACAGATACACATATCATGACACACATAATATTGCTAATCCTTCTACAAGAGGACTTGGTAAATCAGCTAAAAACATTTAGGAAGAAACCCTTACTTAGCTAGGGACTTTGTATATTTTAGTAAAAAGCTTAATGAGGCAATAACTCAAAGTGGGAAGAGAGATTGTATGCCAGGGCAGAATCGATGACTCCAGGGTACCAAGGCATCTACAGTGCTTATGGTGAACTAGAGTTAGGCACTCCACAAGATGGAGTTTTACCCCCTTCATTATTTAACATACTTATGCACTCTCTTTGCAAGCTCAGCAGTGAGTTAGGAGACCTATGCAGCATCACATCGTATGCTGATGACATTCTCATTCAGGTCTTTGATAGGGGTGAGTATATTCTCCAGAAGTGCAGCAAAAGTGTGCTTCCCTTGGACTCATAATCAACTCTATCAGGACTAAGTACATTTCCAAATCTCATTACTGCCTATGTTTCAAGGTTAAATGGACAAGTTATTGCAAAAATTGACACCTTTAAGCATCTTGGCATCATGTGATTGCCCCCCACCTAATGTCCCGCAATTCTCACTTCACACGAGAATTATTCAAAACATCAGGAACGTTGCTTGGAGCGCTGAAGACCCTTACAATACATAAGTAACAGATACATGGGTGCCTCCCTGAGAGTCCTAAGGTTGATGTACATATTCCTTGTTAGATCCATGATAGACTATGCAAGCTCAGTTCTTTGTATGTTGCCACAGAATGGTCTCAATCCCTTACAGTTTTACAACACAAAGTCATGAGAATCATTCATGGCTGCCCAATGACTGCTAAAGTTCTTGTCATGAGGAAACAGCGAGACTTCCTTCAATTCACAATCGTGTCACCTAGGCCAATACTCGGCATCAGACTTCTGCAGCTTCAGTCCAGACCACAAATTTTAGTTGCTTTGTTCAGTGAGATTAATAATGGAGTTCGGCATGCCCAGCGCCCTCGATACTCCAATCTGATACAGTCAAAACTATTCTCAGCTTCAGTGTGGAACATTGATGCAATTAACATTCCAGAAGCAACACTTACTGCGCTATGGCATAGATCACATGTACATGTGCGTATTGACAAATTAACAGGGCTTAAATTCATGACGTCATTAACAGAATAAGAAGGCCATTACTGAATATGAAGATGAAATTCTCCATCCCCCTCATGGTACCCCCCACTAGCATTTTATTGTGATGCCTTTACTGATCCTCATGGAGCACTGGGATTGGACTATTAATTCCTGACAGTGTACGAATTTCCAACTGGGCAAGCACAACTGATGCCGAGTAAGTAACTATATACCATGCCATCAAAAAGGTAGTGAACAGCAGCGACACCTAGCTGTCTTCTCTGACAATCAAGGTGCACTCTATAGACTTACTGCATTTATTGCAGAAAAGGTAACTAGGAATATCCTACACCAAATTTCTAGGTAGTATGCATTACCATTATCTCTCAAACAATTGGAAAAACGTGTCTTCAGCTGTTTTTCGAGATTATGAGGGCCAATATGGACCATCGAAAACCTGGAGAAAAATGGATATGGTACTATCTGGCATTATGAAAGTAATGAAGGGACATCTTGATATAGACAAGTCCTATAAAGTCTACAATGGACTGTACCGGAGAGTGCAGGTTACACTAACCAAGCTTTGTATAGGATATCAGTACACCATATTACGTACAGGATGCAGTTTTGAGGGCAAAGCCAATCTCATATCATCAAAGCAAGGCGCCCAAGTCGCGTAACCTTACACATTACTTTTTTGCTCGAAAACTGATTCTATCGATAAAACAGTACTGTTCAAAGACCAGCACTTATTGATTACATTAATTCTATTACAGACACTGGTCTTGTCTTTGATATGATTAGCGATATAAAAGTTTTTTTTTACTAACTAAATATGTGAATAATGTAAGCACAATGGCACAGTCCTTCAGCATGTATAAAATATTTTTGATTGACAGCCCTCTACAAAAACAGAAGCATAGCCAGTTTGGATAGATTGCTATAGCGTCTTACCCTGGCTTTTTGCAGGGCATGTACACTGTTCTGTAAACAAATTTCTATGAATCAAATCTCTCTTTCTCATACCTTTTTTTCTTTCTTTCTTTTGTTGGTTTCTTGGCTATCAAAGTGATTACTTTACTGGTGGTTCTTTCATCTGATAGCAGATCTGATAAGAGGGGATTCGAGGTCTTTGAACCTGAAATAGCTTTTATTTGGTATCTATAGCAGGTTGTTAAAAGGTGTTTTAAATGACATGTATAGTGTGCAATGGGGGTACTGTGGAGGACTAATTTTTTCAATATATGGAGTGAAGTGGATCAGTCGTGCCAACACCACTATTGTAGCTCTGTGTTTATCTTGGATTTGCAGGTTGGTCTACTCACTTTGCCACTTTTTTTTTAAGATACAAAGTACCTGTGCGACTTTGCTGAGGACCAGATCAGTAGCTGACCAGGCTAATTTGTTAGCCTGCTCATTGTCATAGATACCAGAGTGCAATGCTTGGTGGATTTGTTGGCACTATGTAGGTTACGAACGATATTACCCCACAGTTTCACTTTAGAGTTTTCTAACGATTTCATGGCTTTAAGTGAACTTACTGAATCTGAAAAAACACTGTTCTATCGTGGGTCGTCGATAGTGCAAAATCTAAAGCTTTATTATAGTAAATATTCAGCAAGATTCACATTCATTCGACCATTCACACGTTCCCACACACTCCTCTGTCATGGAACTGTCGTATATATATGCGAAAAAATATGGTTAATAAAGATCTCTCTGAACCTGTGGCGTCCCTCCACCTCCGGCCCCATGCCTTAGTTGATGGAAGCCGGGCGTCCATGATGTATCATGAATTCTTTTCAAGATGCCGTATGTTTATTATTTTGTGTTAATTTTCTCTGTATTTAGGAGTTCTATTTATTATGTACTGAAATTTTTACGTCACAAGATGTGATATAGATTGTTTTTAATGTTCTATTAATTTTCATGCACTACGCTTGTCGCTCAGCATTTGTTTTTTGTTTTCACCTTCGGAGGCGACGCACAGCATTTTACGAACTGTGGCGGGGTGGGCTTGTGTTTTGCCCTGATTCCCTTTGTTGAGACTATTGACACCTATGGATACTGATTAGAACAGCATCATTCTATTATTGTGGTATGTGATGATAATGATGCAGGGTGTTATTCTAAAAGATTTAAATGTTATATGGCTTTAAAATTCATGCGCAACCAGAGCATACTGCTTCTGAACAAGGTCTTGTGGATTCATGTCTTATTTACGGGGTTTTGTGCTGGATGATTACATTCGTTGTCATTACCAGCTTATTCAGTAATCGAGGTTTGTTCCTCCGGATCAAGACCTGATTTAGTGATTACTAGCCAGAGAGAAGGGAGGTGTGTCACTGTTGAGTAAAATACTGTTTTACTTTTATTAATTCTTTTTCATTTTGATGTTTTGCCATAGCTTGATTGTTCCCATGATATATTGAATGTGAAATTTTGGTTTTCTTGCTGATATTGAATAGAATATTGTATATTGTGGAAATTGCTTTTGTGAAGAGAATTACTTGATTATTGTTTTGCTTTACTTAATGTCTCAGTGTTTTATTCTGCATAATTGTACAATTAATCTATTATGTTTGCATCTTGTTTTCGTTGATGTTCATTTTTATATTTGCTCGCAGGTTGGATCACATGAATAAAATCTTATACCTGAGTCTCTACTGTCCCGTCTCCTAGCAGTATTAGCAATTCAGTGGTAAAATTGGGGCTCTCCCATGGCACTATATTTGATTGAACTAGGGCATCGATGGAAGAGAAATCTATACCGAGTTTCTCGACGAGGTGGAAAAGGGCCAAATGTCACCATTCCCATTAGCATGCCTCGGTCACGAGCTACCTTTGCGTCATAGTCAGCGCCTACTGGCCGTATCTGAGTCGGGGGGGGAGGTACTTCTTCCACCTCAAGACGCTCCAAGACACACGCAAACTAGCATTCTGCACACCACCCAATCCTTTCATGTTTGAGCTCGATGCCGAGCCATACTATAATCTAGTTTGGACTTAATTAGGGATACATTATTGGCAAAGATTTTCTATCGCTCTCCATTTATTTTCAGCAATTCACTTTAGTAAATTAAGTGCTGCTTGCATTTATTGTTTAATCGACCAATGTGGTCTTTCCGATTATCTAAAGTTAGCCTGATGTTCAGCATCTTCCTATGTGAAAAAATTACCCCAATACTGTTTCTTGTAGAAAACTTAAGACTCCCCAATTATAAAGCATATCTATTCCCAAATGGATGCGACTTGCGAGAATTCTTCATTACTGCTGGATTGTCATAGTGCAACAATCATCGATGCACAATATTTAAGATTCCGAAGGGAGCTGGTAAGATGTCATTAATCATACATAGAAATAAAGTTGGTGACAAAACAATTCCTTGTGGGACCCCGTTTGCCTGAACAAATATATCCGAAAGAGTGACAGAAAACAATATGACAGAGAAGGTTCTGTCAGAATGACATTTTTGAATAAAATAATCCAAAAGCTTAAAATTTTCTGAGTAGGCCAGATCGCCATGTCATGTAGTAAGCTTATTCTACATCTAAAAATACTGAATTCATAAAATGTTTTTTGGCAAATGACTCCTGAAGAGTTTGGCGTCCCTTTCGGAAGCCGCACCGCTCGTTAACTAGTAAATTTCTGGAATAAAAAAAAATGCAATAACCTACTGTTCATAATTCGTTCCATGGCCTTGCAAAAGCAACTTGTCACCGCAATAGGGCGGTTAAGAAATGGCGGGTCTGGGATTCTCTCTTGTCAATATGGGAATAGTGTAGCGAAGTGCAATGAGTTTAGAAGTCTGGCTTTTCCAAATTTCATGGTACATTTCTAGCAACTTAATCATGGAATAAGATGCTTTATCATCTCATATCGAAACTCATCGGTTTCCTAGGACGTTCCTCTACAGGTTTCTAGTGCTCGGACAGACTCATTCATTGTTAGATCTTGGTTATAATCGAAGTCATCTCCGGTGGCAAAGTGTATAGGAAGCATCTTAGCCGCTTCCTCGGTGGTCAGGAATGCAGATGGTAATTGTCTGAGCTGCTTGTATAGAGAACTGCCTGGCGAGATCATTGACATGTCTCTAGGTGAATCAAAGCTTGTCCCATCGTGAATAGTGTTATTTGTTTGCAAGATCGTTTTTTTTCTTGTTTTATTAACTGTGGACTAAATCTGTGATGCTGCATTACTATTTATTGTTGAGACGAAGCTCCGACAGGAGTCTCTTCTAGCTCGTTTTATTGCCCTAGGAGTCCTAGCTTTTGCAGTTTGTAATTACAGAAGTTCTCTTTATTGATGTTATTTTCGAAAGCCTGTATGCCCTACTGCGTTCACTCAGTGCCCTGCGGCTATCTAGTGTCCCCATGGAACTCTATGCTGAATGCTGTTTGTTGAAGTCTTAGGAATGGATGTCACTGCTGCATCTAAGGTCGAATTCTGAATATTGTTTACTTTACCATTAATAGTTTCCCCAACAGTTCGAGCTCGATGCTCCTTGATGCTCTTTTTACTTTAAATTTAGGTGCTGAAGGGGTTCTTGTTGTGTAATGAATATTCAATGAGTCGCCAATGGTGTGTCACAGACACATTGTTGAAGAGACCAGAGATATATCAATAAACCTCAAAATATCCTTATTATCGTCCACCCGCGTCGCACTACCATCGTTCAGAAGGACCAAATCAGAATAATGTGCAAACTTAAATATTTGCTCACTTCTAACCACAGGGAACACCATAATGTGTGATGAGCATTAAATCACCTAAAATTAGTTATTTTGTGGCAGACTCACGTGAAGAGCAAAAGCTCATCATAATCACCCCATTGTCACGTGGACAATAAACTGAACATGCAGCCAGATGCGTGTTATTTTTTTTTTTTTTTTTTTTACATTGCATGCGACAAACTTCAAAGTAATATCAATCGCCACTTCAGTGAAGGGGAGGCTTTCCTAGTACCACTTTTGTACATCTGGCAACTTCTTCCGAGTAAACATGGTATTTTTATGAATGACGCGAGAACCCTAGGTTGTAACAAACAGTGTGGTTGGTTGAATGTAAATAACAAATAAGTGTATTAGTATCTGTTTTTGGAAATACGTAAGCCATTGATCTTTCGTTTTCCTCAAATAGGTGATAGCAAACATGTAGTATTAGTTATCATGACTGTAGAGTGGGATATATTTCAAATGCGATCTCCTTGAAGAGCTCTGTATCACGATACTATTCAATTCGCTCCGCTACAATTAATAAACAAGCACACACACACACACACATATATATTTATATATATATTTATTTATTTATATTTATTTATATATGGTATGCCACTAACGCCGCCGTTAATTGGCGTCCGTCTCAGGAGCGTAATCGCTCCCAGGGACAACGTCGATTGCGGGTATGATCTTGGGGGAAGTCTCTGCCCACGGCTGCCCAAACTTTCTCAATGAGACTGAGATCTGGCGATTTTGGGCTGATGTGACACAGCGTAATCTTGGGGTGTTGTCGAAATCACGCGTTCACGACACTGCTCCTGTGGTTGGGGCTGTTATCCTGACTGAGGTAAAATGGCTTCCGTTGGGAACACCATGGCCTTCACTGAAGGTAGATACATCTCGTCCAGGATATCCACATAGGCACACCCGTTTCATCTGCCGGGCCCGACATCCTCAACTCCACAACCCCTCTGCTTAGCATCCTCTCAAACAGCCCAGCGGTTTCTGACAGTTTACGTGCTGCAGCGTAATGCGAAGTCCCATCAGATGTTGCCAGCAGAACAAAAGGGGTCCGCATCCTTGCAGTAGTTATCTATTGTTAAAAAATGAAAATAACAACGAAGAAGAAAATTACTCACGGTAAGGACGTGGCAACTAACTACCGTCACGCCCCTTTCCTCAAACCCAGTTAAATGTAAGGGTGTTTGCCATTGAGTATCACATGGTTTTTCATTAGCGCATAATATTCAACCGCTTCAATGCAAGCTTCCTATGTCTTTCATACAGCAGATTGATTTATAGTTTTGAATGATATTTAGTTGGCCTTCCTCTAGGGCGCCCACTTCTGGCATTGTCTCTGGTGGTATCAGTTGTCGCTGGATCCACATGGACATGGTTTGCTTTCAAAATACCTAATCTTGAGTAAGCATATTATGATGTTGCAAATGATGTATGAGGTCTCCATTGCTAATATTGCCATGAAACGAGGCCTTAGTCATATCATCTCTGAAACTCTATTCGACCACATTATGAAGCTTCA
This sequence comes from Penaeus monodon, assembly GCF_015228065.2. Classification (NCBI taxonomy): domain Eukaryota; kingdom Metazoa; phylum Arthropoda; class Malacostraca; order Decapoda; family Penaeidae; genus Penaeus; species Penaeus monodon. The sequence continues at coordinate 8,849 of NW_023659365.1, forward strand.
TTTGTTCCGAGCTTTGAAACACTACTAGCGATCGTTTTGGTTGCATCTAATCCCGAGTAAGATACTTTTTTTTAGCAGTGTACGCTATGTTTACATAGAAGAGGTTGCCAGATGTACGAAGTGGAAGAGGAGCCGTAAGTGTACTGAAATATAATTCCGGAACTGAATATGGCGACTCCTGCCTTAGTTAAATGCGTTTCTTATAATATTGGAGCATATATGAAGCTAATCATTTAAGTCGTTTACTCTAGTTCTAAGACTTCCACATTTCCATTGTAATACTGAATAATGCGAAGAATCACGGTTTACGGAGTTTGGCATACCTTGTCCCGCTGGTTTTCATTTTCTTTTTCTGGGAGGAGGTTCGTCCTACTCTCTCCCTCGCGACCCAGGGCCTCCCATGGGTATTTTTGAGATAATAGCCTCCATGTCCTGTGTCTCATTGCCAGGGAGACGCCCAGTAGAGAACGATCTGTTCCGAGAACCAAGACCCAAAACCAGACGAAGTCCTTGCAGGACTTTTTTTTTTTTTTTTTTTTTTTTTTTGGGGGGTCTGTTAGAGTGTATAGTTTTTTCTTTTTTTTATAAGGTTTTTGTTCGCACATTTCCGTATTTCTTGGTCATACAGTTCACGTCGATCACGCTTTGGTCCTTTATATTTTCAAGAATTTCACTTTCTTCCATGGCCCTCAAACCTCTGTGAAAGATTACTCCTATATGGGTATTTGGACCAACAGGGATAGTTACTTTTCCCGTCAAATCATGAATCTGCTTCAGTTTAATTAGGTCATTAACTTGGGAGTTGAATTGCACCCTAACAATGAGCTACCATCTCGCAATTTTCGGAAAAATCTAAATCGCCGTCCACTTGGCCATCAAGGACCTTCATGTTGATGAAGGGGTTAACGTTTAGAAGTGTGGAGGACACCTTACCGCCGAACTCGCCTAGGCGAAGAGCGGTAAGTCGATGCCCCAAGCGAATACGGGAACTCCGGTAGGCTCAGGAAAGTCACATGAAGAGAGAAAAGGAATTCAGTATAAGAGAAAAAAAAAAATCGCTCAATTGACGCTCCAACTACTGAGCCTCCCTACCCAATAGAAGCTTGCTGTGGGTCTGAGGCGGGGTGCTGACTACGCCTACTGTAGCCTCGTGTTTCCTGCAATATCAGATTACTGAAGGTGCAGGAAAAAAAACACTAAATGATGCAATAGTCTCTATAAGAAGACCAATTTACTTGAAATTAGTTTAAATAACAGAAGCAATAATGCCGAGCAACACGAGAGACCTCGGACTCCATGGTCACTTCTGTGCGACACGACTTTCGTTTTATTGCTGCTGTGTTCTCGATAGAGGTTTGAACATGTGTGTGTGTGTGTGTGCATATATATATATATATATATATATATATATATATATATATATATATATATATATATATATATATATAATATATATATATATATATTATACATATATATATATATATATATATATTATATATATATAATATATATATATATGTATATATATATATGTATATATATATATATATATATATATATATATAGATATATATATAGATATATATATATATATATATTGTGTGTGTGTGTGTGTGTGTGTTGTGTGTATATGTATATGTATATATATATATTATATATATATATATATATATATATATATATATATATAATTTTGAATGCACAGGATAACATCTTGGTTTTGCTGGGTAGTATCAGGACCATGAAGAAGCATAATTTGGTACTCTACATAGTTAACGGCATCATCAATAACCTGCCAAGTGAGTTCATGACACCTGTCACTATGATAGTACATCTGTTTGACTTCGTTTGACAGGCTTAAATCAAGACCTATGCTATCGAGATACGGAAAGTTCTAGGTGGGTTAGATTTCCTTGCTCCAAGCACTTTATCAGCTGAGTAGATTCTTCTTCAAGACCCAGATTTTGGCCTTGCCCAAGATCCCTCTAAACCCAATGTTTTCCCCTCACTGTTAAAGGCATCAGGATCCAACAGCAGGATCTCCAGGCTTAGTGAGGTAAGTCAGATCTGTGACCCACGGAAGCATTGGCAGGTTTAAAAACAATGGTGTAACGACGCATTTTTGTTCCATGAAGTACTGTGAGATCGAAATAAAATAAATGTCGGCTATACTACTCAAATGACAAACATAACAATATCAGAAGAATGAGAGCGACTTTAACTTTTGATCTCCGATGCACCTCGGGAGGCTTGAATGGTAAAGACCAGCAAGCCCCTTTCCTCTTGCAGAAAGGAAGGACCACACTCAGCAAGTCTGGGGGAGGTGGAAGTATTTGCCTGACTAAACAGTCCAGAGAAGGATACCAGATTAGATGGTAGCTGGGATGATTGCAATCAACCCAGACTTCAGTAACTGAGGCAACATTGCCACAAATAGCTGCAACAGTTCCTTTGGGATGGAGATCTTCCAAACCTCTTTTAGAGTAAGAGGTTCCCCATTAATACAATGCACATCTGTGCTAACTGTTGGCAGCTCGACCTGAAACAACGGGCCAGACTACACAATCCAATCTGGTTGCACCCTGCTAGGATCAGGGTAATCTGACCATCTCTTGGCAAACGGCTTTTTACTTAGATACTTTTAAAGATAATTTTTCAGAACCTGTAAGTATACTTTATATGCAATATACGTCCATGAAGTACTGGAGATCGGGGAGGGGAGGGCCTGGCCTTTCATTTTCTTCAGGCTCGGTAGGCAGGGCCCTGGGTATTCATAAGAATCAGAAAGATTCTTAATATCTGTCCCGTGTTCCCTGTCAGTACTGTCTAGGGTCAATGTAATAACCAATCTCCAGCTAGTCAAGGTGTCACATCTAGCTGGTGCTTTTAACATCTGTCGATAAAAGTTCTAAAGCACTATGAATTGGTACTCTTCCTCTCTCAAGGGAACACACCGTGGGTAGTCACGATGGACAGGAGGTTTTGAAGTGACCCAGAGGGCAAACATCACCATACATCAGTGGCACAGATTTCAGTATCCTGGAAAAAAGACAAAGGATCCAACAAGTGCTAACAAGGATTTGATCAATCTCTTTGGCTTTTCTTTTCCTGCATCATTGTACTAAACTTTGTAGTGCAAGTTAGACACGGGGGTTTGGTTGGGTTCTCAATGCTGAATCGACTCATGGGCATATCTTGTAGCTAGCTCCACTGCTATCACACACTGCACAAAGCTGCCTACCATGAAAGCCTACACTCAAGAACTAAGTTTAAAAGAATATTTATCGAAGCTATTGTATGCTCAGAGACTGGAGCTACACCTGCGACTGAAGGCTGGGAAACTGATGATGATTATGACTAACCCCATGAGATGGCTCTACTAGAAAAAATGTAACCACTGTCAGTGATAAACGAGAGTGCCAGGCTTCTCACCCCCTGACAAGGTAGACACTCCCCTCCCATTTGGCTCTCTTGATATAAGGGCATCCTGTTACATACCGCAGATGCCCCAGGCCTGAATTGACTGGCCTGTCTGGTTTCAGCCTTGAATGGTCCCTCATGACACCTCTATCCCTCTTCCCCGTGTCACCCCAGAGGGCCACAGGCCCAGCTATCAATGTTTGGGGTTCGCGATGGTTTTTGCAACAAACGTCTCATAGTGGATTGGCACCCATGTTACTTGTATCATTGGTAATTATTTATATGCTGGATGTATAAACTGTATTTATGATTAATATATTAATATAGTTTCTATAAAAAATTATTTTTTTTGTTGTCTTTATTTACTAAAGGCTGAAGAAATGTTGGCGTATATTTTCATATAAAGTATACTTACAGGTTCTGAAAAATTATCTTTAAAAGTATTTAAGTAAAAAAGCAATTGGAAACAATAACGTTTTTTTATTTCTTGTTTATTATTTTCTCTTGTTATCAAAAGTATGATCATTTAGATTAGGGGTGGCAAACTGACTTAGCTTCAGTCCGTCACACAGTTGATCCCACATTCTGGATAAAAAGACCTATAGGCATTCCCTGTGTGCGTAATATCCATGACATCAGCATCCAAGCACTGCAAAGGAAACTATAAAGTATTCTCTCTCTCTCTCTCTCTCTCTCTTTTTCTTTTCTCTCTCTCTCTTCTCTCCCCCTCTCTCTCCCCTCTCTCTCTCTTCTCCTCTCTCTCTATCTCAAGCCTGTATTGATATTTCAGAGAGACTGCCATGAACTGTGTGATTTTAATAGGAAAACATAAAAAAATGAATGTTGATTACATCATTAGTGTGGTTAGTCTTCATGACCTGTATTATAAACTTGATTATATGAGCAATTCAGAATTTTTTCTATGAACTGGAGGCCATATAAAACACCAATAAAAAAATGTATGAAAATGATAAAGATTGCCTTACGGTAACTGTTTCAAAAGCTGATCACAGTTCACAAAAAATTGGCCACCCCTAACTTGGATGATATTCCTTGGGTTTAAAAATGATAAAGGGATCTAGTACACAAGTCAACATGATTTACATTATCAGATTTTGTAACTACAAGGCTGATTTCATAGAGAACTAATATTATGCCATCTTTACTGACAGTTAAAAGTAAATCATGAATACTGTGTATTACATCACTATATTTCCCTTATAATCTCAAATGCCAATTAAAAAAAGTCTCCATACATACAGAAAACAGACAAATAGATAAATAAAACCAGGGGATTAACTTGATAATTTTATTCTTGTTTGCACTACTGGGGTTGCTTTATATACAAAAGGTTATGATGATTTGTCCATACTAAGCACAAATGTTGAGAGTTAAACAGGTGTAGCAGGAGTGGAACTGCATTTTCCCATGGATAGCCCAATGCAGGGAACTCTGAATATTTTTGTCTGGCCCGAGTGAAAGGAAGAGGAATTTCCAACGGTTGGGGCCTAGGATACCAGAAGCAGGAATGAAGCTACTGGACTTAAAACTATTGCTCAATGTCACATTGTTTAATATTACATATACATATATACATTTATATGCTTTTGTGTATAAAGATATATGCATACATACTACCATATGCATGTTTGTATATATATATATATATATATATATATATATATATATATATATATATATATATATATATATATATATATATATTATAAAACACACAGATGTGAATATACATACATATAAATATATACGTGTGTGTGTGTGTGTGTGTGTGTGTGTGTGTGTGTGTGTGTGTGGTGTGTGTGTGTGTGTGTGTGTGTGTGTGTGTGTGTGTGTGTGTGTGTGTGTGTATGTGTGTGTGTGTGCAGATATATGGATATACATTTATACATATATACATCCATACATCCAGTGGATAAATGGATGGAGGTTGGGGTGAATTACAAAGCCACTACTCTGTCCCACACGAAACACAGTAACCGCTCTCTCCTCCCTCATCACAACCACAGCATTTCAGCCAGACTGTGCCCAGGTATATCCATAGGAAAGACAGATCAACGGACATAAACTTAACACCAATGAGAGCCTTCCTCTGTAGCATGAAACTGACTACTCTGTACAATGGTCTATCATACATGGTCATGCGCACACAACGTTTTCACGCGTTTGCATTTGTCACAATCAGTCATAAACACTAAAGAATGTGAGAGCTGTGGGTGGAGGTGGGTAACAAGTGGTGGCCATTTTCAAACACCTATAAAGGATGATCTGGAAACACTGCGTACTCCTAAACATGAGCGAGAAATACACAGAGTGCTTGTCATCCTGTATTGAGCACTAAGAAACATTACATAAGACAGGGTTTGACTTCCTGTCCTCCAGTGGCCAATTCCACACCCATAAAATGCTTCTAGATTATTATTACACTTTTAGTTATTATAATTTTTTTTTTCTTTATCTTTATTTTCCCTTTACATACCCTTGCATGCACCCTCATAAATGCTGAAAAAAAAAGATTAAGGTTCTCATTGAACGTAAAGGAAAAAATAAAGAGTCCAACAAAAATCCGACCAACCCTGGGTAAATGGACACTGCGCAGTGCCGATACATGGCACGTATTTTGTACAACTCGTCACTAAAATGTCACACTAGTGGACTCTACTAAAGTTCTAGGGTGAGCTAGCATACACAGTAGTTTTCTCCGCTAAAGTTGTGTCTGAAGTCACAGGGCTGGCGGCTCTAGCATCTACGGGGGTGGGAGGGTGGGGTGGGGTGGCCCTCAGAATCAGCATACACAAACAGTTCGCCTACCAGTGGCCTGCACATGAGCTTCCAACAAACAAAACCTGGAATGTACAAAGGAAGTGGTTTGAATCCAGTCAAATAAATCTTGGAGTATCGTGCTTTGAATCTATTTTTCTTCAAAATAATTGGGATGGCATTCCTTTTTTTTTTTTTTTCTTTTCTTTTCCTTAACTGGATTTTCTTTTTTTTCTATTCATTTTTTTTTTTTTCTTTTAAAATGCTTCCGATAAATTCAAACCACATCAATTTTTTTAACTAAAACTTCACATTATTTTTTTTTCTGAAAATTTGAAAGACTTTGAAAAATATTCACAAACAAATCCATTTTGCCATAACACACTCACACCGGGGCGTCACGAAAAAATTGCAAATGCCTTGTTGACCCACTTTAAAGGGGGAGGCTTTAAGTCCTGCTTGGCAATCTGTTACCAGGTAATCCATCAGGTGAGCCTGTCAGCTGGGACAATGGCCACCCCTTTTCTATGTCTCCCGATTGGGCTTCTTTCTTATCATCAAGCGGGAAAACCAAAAATGTTCCCCAACGGTTTTCCCTCCATTGTTCCTATGATTCAAAACTGGGAAACCCAAAAAATAACTGATTGTAACCTCCCATTCACAGAGATATGTGTTTCTGTACACATTACCATGGGTTTGTGGCCCTTCTTGCAAAAATGAAAATGGAAAGGCTTTAAAGGAGCAAATGCTGCATCAAAAATTGCTGATGTTAAAAATACATGATCTTTCCTTTTTTTTAAAAATGGGGGGAAAATTCAAAACTACAAGTCGAAGATGGCATATAACCTTGAAAGATAATAATAGCTTGCAGTATGTATTGAACTTAAGTAAGCCTTTCTTTTTTTTTAAAAAGTTAGCAAAGATCTTTCTTTTAATTATTTCCCTTTAAAGACAATAAAGGGGAGCTTGGGGATGATTTTTTGATCTTGAATCATAAAGATTGAGAAAGGGAACCTTCTCGGCATTTTGTCGAATTTCCATAAAAATTCAAGTGAGAAAACTTGCCATCACACTTTCTTTCTTTTTGGGTTTTTTCTAATCTATTTTAAAGTTACTGAAAAAATGTTTAAAACCTTAACTCTTAAACCCAAATTTGGATGCACTTTAAGAACAAAAAAAACGTTGAGCACCCTTAAAAGATCTGCATTGTATACGATATATGAAAAAGTATGCGTATTTTTTTGCTCTTTTTCGCACTTTTAACTAATGTATGTTCCCGTGAATTTGTGTGTGTTTAAAATGTGTACTTGTAAGTGGTTAGTGTTTGCCTGATATGTTACTGTCCATTTGAATCTATTGAAAAAGTCAAATACTGAAGTATCAATGCATAATATATAACACTCATACTGGATCAGTGGTGGCTTTTCATATTAGTACGGTTTATGGATGTTTAAAATGTGTTTGCTAGTTTCGTTATAGTTAATGCTGTAACTTAAATATGAAACTAGTAATTGATGAATGGCAGAGAGGTGAGTAGAGAGAGATGAGTGAGAGAGGAGATTATAATAGAAGTAGAGAGAGACATAGTAGATAGAATAAAGATAGTCATTATAGAAAAAATAAAAAATATTACAAAGAGGATGTTAAAAAATATATATAAACATACAAAAATAAGTTATAAACATATGCAAGATTACATACGAGTCTTAAATTTACTAAAACGCAATTCCTACGGAAATACATGACTTCCTTGGGTGGGGGCTAAAACAAATTGCTCGTTAATCATCATCGATTTGTTGGAATCGTTTTAAAGCGCCTTCCCACAATGGTACCGTGGCCGGGGCCCCTCTGACGCAGGCTGGAAGAAGCTTCCAGTAGCAGGAAAACTCTGAGAGATAGCCGATGATTTACGATGCAAAAATGGGAAGCCTCGTTCCGGATCCTCTCAACTTGTTTAAAGTGCTCAGAATAAAGGATTTTAAGGAAATCCCCAAAGAGTTAAAAGGGGAGTCTCTGCTTCAATATCTTAAAAACGGAATAGCGAACCTGATTTGCGCCACCTACACTCTACCACAAACCTAAGAAAAACCCCCTAAACGTGTGTGTGTGTTTTTTTGGTGTGTGGTTTTTGTGTGGTGGGGTTTTGTGTTTTTTAATTTTTTTTTTAAATTTAAATAAAAATATTATTATATTAATATATATATAATATTAATTATATAATATGTGTGTGTTGTGTGTGTGTGTGTGTGTGGGTGGGGGGTTGTGTGTGTGTGTGTTGTGGGGGTTGTGTGGTGTGGTTTGTTTTTGTGTGTATATGATATGTAATGTATGTATTGTTGCTGTTATGGTTGTATTTATTGTTTGTTGTATTGTACATTATTACTATCATTATTATTACATATCTATTGTATATACTATACATTTGTTAACATATACATATTTATATACTATACATATATTTAACATATCATATATGTTATACATAACATAATGTATTACATATCTATATATATAATCATTTCCCAAAATTGTAAAAAGGGAAAAAAAAGGAGTTAGCCTACTTCCTTGCTAAAAACTGACATTTTAACCTGAGATTATTCTACAATTTTAATCATCATCGTCTCATGTGAATCAAAAATAAACCAAGCCGACCCGAATGCCTGGGCCCAACTCACCTCTGAAAGCTGAGTGGTGGAGGGACTCGACCATTCCAGAAAGAGGAAAAACTCGGGGCCGTTCACCACCAAGACTGTCAAAAAAAAAGGGGGACCTCGTTCACTGGAAAAATGCCCCAAACTTATTACAAAGCGAAAACTGAAAGGAGGAAGGAAAGAGATTCCTCAAAGGGGGGTGAGCTTGGGAAAAGGGGGAGGGGGTGGCTCTCGACAAAAATCAGATAGGGGTCTAAAAAGGACAGCGGAAATAGCGAGCGGGCCTCCTGGGTTGTGTCCCTTACTGGCCTTCTCATCCATCTCAAAACCCTTTAATGAACGTCATCGGAGAGAGAGAGATAAGGAAAATCTGCTTGTCCTCTGCAGAGGTTGGGACGTCATGTTCTGCCAAAAAAAGAATGGATATTTGGTCCTAATGTTCAAACAAACGCAATTCGCTCCTTTTTTCTGTTCTTTTTTTTAATATATTTTTTTATACCATAAAATCACATGACAAAAAAAACAAAGGAGTTTGGTCGTAAAGGAAAATACAAAATTACCACTGTACATTTGAGGTTTCTTGCCCATGAGACCCTGAAGAGGGATCTAAAAGGGGTAAAGAAAAAAAGTAAAATTTTTCATATGACCCAACACTTTTTCTGTCTTTTTTTTTTTTTTTTTTTTATTTATTATTTTTTTATTTTTTTTTTTTTTTTTTTTTTAAAAACGCATCCCCAACACACAGATCTCCTCACCAATTTTTTTCACATAAAATTAAACAGGTTTCAAAACCCCTGTTGTAAAAAAGCGCCCCTCATCCTTTTATAATTTGATTGTTTTGCATTATTTTCCCTTTGCACCCTAGCAAGTTTTCTATGGAAAGCTCTGCACCACTTTGCGCTGTCATTTTCCAAAAACTCCATTTCCTTACTAAACACTCAACAAGCTTAAGTCGGGAAAAATACGGGCAAAAGAAAGCAAAAAACAGGTGCCGCTTGCAGCAATTCACACGGTAGGGGGACTCGTTATTTTGCATATTGAAAACAAATCTGTCACGAGTATAGTAACATTTAAATCCGGTTCTCTTTTGTGTTGGGGAACATAAAGCAGGAAAGTACTACAGCTTACAGTTCTAAATTCATATTTTTTTCTATATCATCAGGGTTTTTAAATGGCTTTTCAAACACCTGATGCTCCTCACACTCACTCAGACACAACAAAAAATGGACCAAAAGGGTGGACTACACAGAATCAAGTGCCTCAGCCAAGACACAGAGGGTTATCAAAAATGTAAAAGACTGCACGGAAATTCCAGCTCTGTGCAAACCTTGAAGTAAAACCTCAGTACCCAGCCCTTATCACCATCACAACGGGCCTGTGACGTTACTCCAGAAGATACCCACGCACCACAGCTGTAAAAATACGGCGCAAACACAACCACTGAGGAATACTGTCCGCCACCCGCTCTTGCGGAGATTGAAGGTGGCCTTCCCGATGACGCGGCCGACAGGGGAAATCAGACGCGGCCTCGAGGGTTCACTCCCGTGTGTGTGGGCCCCAGCATCCTGGCCGAGGGCCCTCTGCGCTTTGAGCCGTGCGCAACCAAGGAGGTTGGCTGGGGGGCAGGCTTGGGGCGGAGGGACTGCAAAGAGGGTTGAGGGCAGCCCTATCTGGGGTTTTGGGCGATGCGGGTCTTGGTCCCCATCAGAAAGCTGCATTGGTGGCCGCTGGGGGGGCAGGGACCATGGGGGGGTGGGGGACCCCTTCCCCCAGCCCCTGCCCCACCTGGGGAGTTGTGGACCATTTCATATTCCATCACCTCCTTGTAGATGAGCTCCTTCCACTGGTCCACAGTGTGTTTCACGGTCATCCACACTGTGGTCGTGGGGGCCTGGGGCGGGCTGAAAGGAAGCACAGACAAAATTAAATCTTAGCAAATGCATTCCCCATAACTTATGAAGTGGGGAAACCCTCAGGTCAAAGTTTTTCATACATTTTCAGAATTCTGAGTTGTAATAATTGCATATCTTGCTATTCATTTTACAAGAAATCATATTACATTCTAAAAGTCTTTGATGGGCAAAAAGCTTTAAACATATTATAGAGCAAAAATTACACAAACAATTTTTTATTTATATATATATTTATATATATATAGATATATATTTTATATATATATATAAAATATATATATATATTTTATATAATAAAAGACACTTTGTAACAAAAGGTAAGCAAAACCCCAGTACCCCACAGCATTGACTTCAGTTTCATCATACCACACATTAATATAGGATGCATTAACGCGTCATCTACACTTATCCTTCGCTCGGGTCTATCACGAGCATCCTTGATAGCAGTCTCGTGCTTGACTCGCTGCAATGCATTGCAAAAAATTAGCGGTGACTGACAGTAATTCATGAGTCCTCAAAATAAATTTCTATCAACTACAGATATATTTTTGATAAAGAACTATATGACAGAAAAAAACAAAAAAAATTTCTACATTCTTATATGGACTGCAATGCAATATATCACATTAGCTTTATACACATAGGTTTAAAATAAATGAAGAATTGTAATAGCAAATCATGTACATTTTGTGTGTGTGTGTGTGTGTGAGAGTGTGGGGTTGGTGTGTGTGTGTGGTGTGTGTGTGTGTGTTTGTGTGTGTGTGGGGTGTGTGTGTGTGTGGTGTGTGCACGTGTGCGTGTGTGTGTGTGCGTGTGAGAGAGTAGCACATATTCTATGCAAATAATTTCAAATGGGGCATACCTAATAATTCAAATTAAGAGACAAGGGGAGGAGGCAGGTTTCTAATTTCCCTAAAAACTAAGAATTCTAACATTTTGGGTTTTAGAAAGGGGGAGTCACACTAGTCTTATCTCTCTGGAAAATTTACTAAAAACAGACCGGTTATTTCCCAGGCCATGACGATCACCAAGATAAAAAATCCAACACAAAAATGACACAAGTGCAGACCGAGGTGTTAGCGCTTCGTTCCAGATACAGGTAGAAGGATGATGCCCAAACAAAATCTGTTGTATAAATTACTAGGAGTTTTATTACCTGAACATCTAACAATGATTATTATATCATATTAATTAGATTACCTTGCAGAGCTAAGTAATATATATATATATAAACTCACAAAGGTGCCTCATCACCGTCGCTCACTTCGAAATTATTTACTCCCTGGACAAAGGAGAGCCAGAGAACATCATGGAATACCCGCCACAAAGATCATGATAAAAAAAAATAAAAAAAAACAATAATAGATGACATCATAAAGAGCTTTACTTTGCACAGGGTATAAACACACAGCTGGCAAGGCGGTCTCATGATCAACAATTAAAAATATTTCTCTTAATTTCAATTACAGTATTTGCTTCCTCTTACCTTTAGTTTTTCTCAGTCTTTAATTATACTCATTTATCACTGACTATACAAATAGGAACATGTGGTTTTAAAGAACTTTGTCCGATTTTCTGTTGCACTATGAAGTGTCAGGGTAGCTGGCACTGTTGTAAACACATATGATAAATTTAAAGGGAAAAGGGTGGAATGGCTTTTTTAAAGTTTAATGTTTTCTTTCTTGATAAGTGGACTGATCACAATGAATGTCTGGTTGCTGATCAGACACTCGTTGTGCCTATTTGTGGATCCCTAGACACACGCGACTGATGTGACTGTTTTCCTAAACTTTAAATTCTACTGGGTACTATGGGCCTCTTGCTGCCAAAATGGGAGTTTCTTCCCTTATCTCTCCCCTGGGGTTGTAAGGTTGGTGGGTTGTTTTTTG
>NW_023659366.1:0-21498 GCF_015228065.2 Penaeus monodon
TGATGATAAAAAAAGAATTGTGTCCATATATATATAAAAAAGGTATAAAAAACTTCCCAAAGTCAAAAAGCGGCAAAATCTAGCGAAATATAGCCTTTTTAGAGTATACTCCAAAATGACGTTTTTTTCGATTTCTTTGGTGATTTCGGCAATCATTAGGGTAATAATGATTATAATTACCAGAATTGTATTAATCATAACAATAATGATGATAAAAGTTAGAATAAAGAGAATTTTGATAACATTTGAATATTATTAAAATTATTATTATTATTATTATTATTATTATTATTATTATTATTATTATTATTATTATTATCTTAATTATTAGTATCATTGCCAAAAAATCTATTATATCTGTAATAATAACAATAATAACGATACTAATTAAGATAATGATATAAATAATTATTATAAAATCGTTATTATTGTTATTAATATTGTTATTACTATTATTATTGTTGTGGTTATTAGTATTATTGCAAAAATATATACTATAACTCCAATAATTGCAATAATAATGATAACAATTGCAATAATGATGATAATAATTGCAATAATGATGATAATGATGATGATAATGATAATGATAACGATAATAATGATGATAATACTGATAATGATGATGATAATAACAGGAATTGTGTCCATATATAATATAAAAAAGGTATAAGAAAAACATTCCCAAAAGTCGAAAAAGCGGCAAAATCTAGCGAAATATAGCCTTTTGAGAGTATACTCCAAAATGACGTTTTTTCGATTTCTTTGGTGATTTCGGCAATTATTAGGGTAATAATGATAATAATTACCAGAATTGTATTAATCATAACAATAATGATGATAAAAGTGAAAATAAAGAGAATTTTGATAACATTTGAATATTATTAAAATTATTATTATTATTATTATTATTATTATTATTATTATTATTATTATTATATTACTATTATCTTATTATTAGTATCATTGCCAAAAATCTATTATATCTGTAATAATAACAATAATAATAATAAGTATAAGTATAATAATAATAATGCTAGTGGTTATAATATTGTTATTAGTATTATTATTGTTATTATTATCATTATTATTATTTGTACTGGTAGTATAATTGCAAAATAATTATTATAACAGTAATAATTACAGTAATAACGATACTAATTAAGATAATGATATAAATATTTATCATAAAATCGTTATTATTGTTATTATTATTGTTATTACTATTATTATTTTTGTGGTTATTATGTATTATTGCAAAAATATATACTATAACTCCAATAATTGCAATAATAGATGATAACAATTGCAATATGAATGATAATAATTGCAATAATGATGATAATGATGATGATAATGATGATAATGATGATGATAACGATAATATGATGATAATCATGATAATGATGATGATATAACAGAATTGTGTCCATATATAATATAAAAAGTATAAGAAAAATGTCCCAAAAGTCGAAAAACGGCAAAATCTAGCGAAATATAGCCTTTTGAGAGTAGACTCCAAATGACGTTTTTTTCGATTTCTTTGGTTGATTTCGGAATTATTAGGGTAATAATGATAATAATTACCAGATTGTATTAATCATAAAATAATGATGATAAAATGAGAATTAAGAGAATTTGATAACATTTGAATATATTAAAATTATTATTATTATTATTATTATTATTATTATTATTATTATTATTATTATTATTATTATTATTTTATTATTATTATTATTATTTACTATTATCTTAATTATTAGTATCATTGCCAAAAAATCTATTATACTGTAATAAATAACAATAATAATAATAATATAAAGTATAATAATAATATTATTGTTAGTGGTTATAATATTGTTATTAGTATTATTATTGTTATTATTATCATTATTATTATTTGTACTGGTAGTATAATTGCAAAAATAATTATTATAACAGTAATAATTACAGTAATACCGATCTAATTAAGATAGTGACATAATAATTATTATAAATCGTTATTATTGTTATTATTATTGTTATTACTATTATTATCGTTGTGGTTATTAGTATTAATTGCAAAAATATATACTATAACTCCAATAATTGCAATAATAATTATAACAATTGCAATAATGATGATAATAATTGCAATAATGATGATAATGATGATGATAATGATGATAATGATGATGATAGCGATAATAATGAGGATAATCATGATAAGATATGATAATAAAAGGAATTGTGTCCATATTAATATAAAAAAGGTATAAGAAAACATTCCCAAAAGTCGAAAAAGCGGGAAAATCTAGCGAAATATAGCCTTTTGAGAGTATACTCCAAAATGACGTTTTTTCGATTTCTTTGTGTTCGGCAATTATTAGGGTAATAATATAATTAATTACCAGAATTGTATTAATCATAACAATAATGATGATAAAAGTGAGATAAAGAGAATTTTTGATAACATTTGAATATTATTAAAATTATTATTATTATTACTATTATTATTATTACCATTATTATTATTATTATTATTATATTATTATTACTATTATCTTAATTATTAGTATCATTGCCAAAAAATCTATTATATCTGTAATAATAACAAATAATAATAATAATATAAGTATAATAATAATAATGCTAGTGGTTATATATTGTTATTAGTATTATATTGTTATTATATCATTATTATTATTTGTACTGGTAGTATAATTGCAAAAAATTATTATAACAGTAATATTACAGTAATAACGATACTAATTAAGATAATGATATAAATAATTATTAAAAATCGTTTATTATTGTTATTATTATTGTTTATTACTATTATTATTGTTGTGGTTATTAGTATTATTGCAAAAATATATACTATAACTCCAATAATTCCAATAATAATGATAACAATTGCAATAATGATGATAATAATTGCAATAATGATGATAATGATGATGATAATGATGATAATGATGATAATGATGATGATAACGATAATAATGATGATAATCATGATAATGATGATGATAATACAGGAATTGTGTCCATATATAATATAAAAGAGGTATAAGAAAACATTCCCAAAAGTCGAAAAAGCGCAAAATCTAGCGAAATATAGCCTTTTGAGAGTATACTCCAAAATGACGTTTTTTCGATTTCTTTGGTGATTTCTGCAATTATTAGGGTAATAATGATAATAATTACCAGAATTGTATTAATCATAACAATAATGATGATAAAATGAGAATAAAGAGAATTTTGATAACATTTGAATATTATTAAAATTATTATTATTATTATTATCATTATTATTATTATTATTATTATTATTATTATTATTATTATTATTATTACTATTATCTTAATTATTAGTATAATTGCTTAAAAATAATTATTATAACACTAATAATTACAGTAATAACGATACTAATTAAGATAATGATATAAATAATTATTATAAAATCGTAATTATTGTTATTATTATTGTTGTGGTTATTAGTATTATTGCAAAAATATATACTATAACTCCAATAATTGCAATAATAATGATAACAATTGCAATAATGATGATAATAATTGCAATAATGATGATAATGATGATATAATGAATGATAATGATGATGATAACGATAATAATGATGATTAATCATTATAATGATGATGATAATAACATGAATTGTGTCCATATATAATTAAAAAAGGTATAAGAAAAACATTCCCAAAAGTCGAAAAAGCGGCAAAATCTAGCGACATATAGCCTTTCGAGAGTATACTCAAAAATGACGTTTTTTCGATTTCTTTGGTGATTTCGGCAATTATTAGGGTAATAATGATAATAATTACCAGAATTGTATTAATCATAACAATAATGATGATAAAAGTGAGAATAAAGAGAATTTTGATAACATTTGAATATTATTGAAATTATTATTATTATTATTATTATTATTATTATTATTATTATTATTATTATTATTATTATTATTATTATTATTACTATTATCTTAATTATTAGTATCATTGCCAAAAAAATCTATTATATCTGTAATAATAACAAGATAATAATAGTATATGTATAATATAATAATGCTAGTGGGTATAATATTGTTATTAGTATATTATTGTTATTATTATCATTAATTATTATTTGTACTGGTAGTATAATTGCAAAATATATACTATAACTCCAATAATTGCAATAATAATGATAACAATTGCAATAATGATGATAATAATTGCAATAATAATGATAATGATGATGATAATGATGATAATGATGATAATGATGATGATAACGGTAATAATGATGATAATCATGATAATGATGATGATAATAACAGGACTTTTGTCCATATATAATATAAAAAAGGTATAAGAAAAGCATTCCCAAAAGTTGAAAAAGCGGCAAAATCCAGCGAAATATATCCTTTTGAGAGTATACTCCAAAATGACGTTTTTTCGATTTCTTTGGTGATTTCGGCAATTATTAGGGTAATAATGATACATAATTACCAGAATTTGTATTAACCATAACAATAATGATGAAAAGTGAGAATAAAGAGAATTTTGATAACATTTGAATATTATTAAAATTATTATTATTATTATTATTATTATTATTATTATTATTATTATTATTATTATTATTATTATTATTATTATTATTATTATTATTACTATTATCTTATTTATTAGTATCATTGCCAAAAAATCTATTATATCTGTAATAATAATGATGATAATAATTGCAATAATGATGATAATAATTGCAATAATGATGATAATGATGATATGATTATATGATGATGATAACGATATAATGATGATAATCATGATAATGATGATGATAATAAAAGGAATTGGTGTCCATATATATATAAAAATGTATAAAAAACATTCCCAAAAGTCGAAAAAAGCGCAAAATCTAGCGAAATATAGCCTTTGGAGAGTAAACTCCAAAATGACGTTTTTTTCGATTTCTTTGGTGATTTCGGCAATTATTAGGGTAATAATGATAATAATTACCAGAATTGTATTAATCATAACAATAATGATGATAAAAGTTAGAATAAAGAGAATTTTGATAACATTTGAATATTATTAAAATTATTATTATTATTATTATTATTATTATTATTAGTATTATTATTATTATTATTATTACTATTATCTTAATTATTAGTATCATTGCCAAAAAATCTATTATATCTGTAATAATAACAGTAATAATAATTAGTATAAGTATAATATATAATGCTAGTGTATAATATTGTTATTAGTATTATTATTTTATTATTATCATTATTATTATTTGTACTGGTAGTATAATTGGAAAAATATTATTATATACAGTAATAATTACAGTAATAAACGATATTAATTAAGATAATGATATAATAATTTATTATAAAATCGTTATTATTGTTATTATTATTGTTATTACTATTATTATTGTTAATATATACTATAACTCCAATAATTGCAATAATAATGATAACAATTGCAATATGATGATTATAATTGCAATAATGATGATAATGATGATGATAATGATGATAATGATGATAACATGATAATGGATGATAATAAGAGAATTGTGTCCATATATAATATAAAAAAGGTATAAGAAAAACTTCCCAAAAGTCGAAAAAGCGGCAAAATCTAGCGAAATATAGCCTTTCGAGAGTATACTCAAAATGACGTTTTTTTCGATTTCTTTGGTTGATTTCGGCAATTATTAAGGTAATAATGATATAATTACCAGAATTGTATTAATCTAACAATAATGATGATAAAAGTGAGAATAAAGAAATTTTGATAACATTTGAATATTATTAAAATTATTATTATTATTATTATTATTATTATTATTATTATTATTATTATTATTAATATTATTATTATTATTATTATTATTATTATTATTTGTACTGGTAGTATATTGCAAAAATAATTATTATAACAGTAATAATTACAGTAATAACGATACTAATTAAGATAATATATAAATAATTATTATAAAATCGTTATTATTTTATTATGTTGTGGTTATTAGTATTATTGCAAAAATATATACTATAACTCCAATAATTGCAATAATAATGATAACAATTGCAATGATGATGATAATAATTGCAATAATGATGATAATGATGATGATAATGATGATAATGATGATGATAACGAAAATAATGATGATAATCATGATATTGATGATGATAATAACAGGAATTGTGTCCATATATAATATAAAAAAGGTATAAGAAAAACTTTCCCAAAAGTCGAAAAAGCGGCAAAATCTAGCGAAATATAGCCTTTTTGAGAGTATACTCCAAAATGACGTTTTTTCGATTCTTTGGTGATTTCGGCAATTATTAGGTAATAATGATAATAATTACCAGAATTGTATTATCATAACAATATGATGATAAAAGTGAAATAAGAGAATTTTGATTACATTTGAATATTATTAAAATTATTATTATTATTATTATTATTATTATTATTATTATTATTATTATTATTATATTATTATTATTATTATTATTATTATTATTACTATTAATCTTAATTATTACTATCATTGCCGAAAATCTATTATATCTTAATAATACAATAATAATAATAAGTATAAGTTATAATAATAATCTAGTGTTATAATATTGTTATTAGTATTATTATTGTTATTATTATCATTATCATTATTTGTACTGGTAGTATATTGCAAAAATAATTATTATACATTAATAATTACAGTAATAACGATACTAATTAAGATAATGATATAAATAATTATTATAAATCGTTTTATTGTTATTATTATTGTTATTACTATTATTATTGTTGTGGTTATTATATTATTGCAAAATATATACTATAATCCAATAATGATGATAATGATGATGATAATGATGATAATGATGATAATGATGATGATAACGATAATAATGATGATAATCATGATAATGATGATAATAACAGGAATTGTGTCCATATATAATATAAAAAGGTATAAGAAAAACATTCCCAAAAGTCGAAAAAGCGGCAAAATCTAGCGAAATATAGCCTTTTGAGAGTATACTCCAAAATGACATTTTTTCGATTTCTTTGGTATTTCGGCATTATTAGGGTATAATGATAATAATTACCAGAATTGTATTAATCATAACAATAATGATGATAAAAGTGAGAATAAAGAGAATTTTGTGATAACATTTGAATATTATTAAAATTGTTATTATTATCATTATCAATATTATTATTATTATAATTATTATTATTATTATTATTATTATTATTATTATTATTATTATTATTATTACTATTATCTTAAGTATTAGTATCATTGCCAAAAAATCTATTATATCTGTAATAATAACAATAAAATAATAAGTATAAGTATAATAATAATAATGCTAGTGGTTATATATTGTTATTAGTATTATTATTGTTATATTATCATTATTATTATTCGTACTGGTAGTATAATTGCAAAAATAATTTTATAACAGTAAATAATTACAGTAATAACGATACTAATAAGATAATGATATAAATATTATTATAAAATCGTTATTATATTGTTATTATTATTGTTATTACTATTATTATTTTGTGGTTATTAGTATTATTGCAAAAATATATACTATAACTCCAATAATTGCAATAATAATGATAACAATTGCAATAATGATGATAATAATTGCAATAATGATGATAATGATGATGATAATGATGATAATCATGATAATGATGATGATAATAACAGGAATTGTGTCCATATATAATATAAAAAAGGCATAAGAAAAACATTCCCAAAAGTCGAAAAAGCGGCAAAATCTAGCGAAATATAGCCTTTTGAGAGTATACTCAAAATGACGTTTTTTCGATTTCTTTGGTGATTTCGTAATTATTAGGTAATAGGATAATAATTACCAGAATTGTATTAATCATAACAATAATGATGATAAAAGTGAGAATAAAGAGAATTTTGATAACATTTGAATATTATTAAAATTATTATTATTATTATTATTATTATTATTATTATTATTATTATTATTATTATTATTATTATGCTAAGTGGTTAGAATATTGTTATTAGTATTATTATTGTTATTATTATCATTATTATTATTTGTACTGGTAGTATAATTGCAAAAATAATTATTATAACAGTAACTATTACAGTAATAACGATACTAATTAGATAATGATATAAATAATTATTAAAAATCGTTATTATTGTTATTATTATTGTTTTTACTATTATTATTGTTGTGGTTATTAGTATTGTTGCAAAAAATATATACTATACTCCATAATTACAATAATAATGATAACAATTGCAATAATGATAAAATAATTGCAATAATGATGATAATGATGATGATAATGTGATAATGATGATAATGATGATAATGATGATGATAACGATAATAATGATGATAATCATGATAATGATATGATAATAAAGGATTGTATCCATAAAAATATAAAAAAAGGGATAAGAAAAACATTCCCAAAGTCGAAAAAGCGGCAAAATCTAGCGAAATATAGCCTTATGAAGGATACTCCAAATGACGTTTTTTCGATTTCTTTGGTGATTTCGGCAATTTTTGGGTAATAATATAAAATTCCAGAATTGTATTAAATCATAACAAATGATATAAAATGAGAAAAAGAAAATTTTGGGGATAACTTTAATTTTATTAAATTATTTTTATTATTATTATTATTATTATTATTATTTTATTTTTTTTATTATTATTATTATTATTATTATTATTTATTATTACTATTTCTTAATTATTAGTATCATTGCCAAAAATCTATTATCTGTAAAATAACAATAATAATAATAAGTATAAGTAAAAAAATAATATGCTAGTGTTTTATTGTTATTGTATTATTATTGTTTTTTTTATCTTATTATTTTTGTACTGGTAGTTAATTCAAAAAAAATTATTATAACAGAAATAATTCCCGTAAACGTACAAATTGTAAGATTAAAAATTATTTAAAATCTTTTATTTTTGTTATTATTTTGTTATTACTATTATTTTTGTAGTTGTTTTTAGTATAGTTTCAAAAATATACTAAAACTCCAATAATTGAAATAATAATGATAAAAATTGCAAAAATGATGATAAAATTGCAATAATATGATAATGATAGATAAGATGATAATAAAATGATAATGATGATGATAAGAAAATAAGAATAATCATGAAATGTTTATGGAAAAACGGAATTGTGCCCATATTAATTAAAAAAGGTATAAAAAAAGCTCCCAAAAGTCGAAAAGCGGCAAATCTCGAAAATGCCTTTGGGATACCCCCAAAATGACGTTTTTTTTATTTTTGGTGATTTCGGCAATTTTAGGGTAAAAATAAAAAATTACCAGAATTGTATTAATCAAACAATAATAGAAAAAGTAAAAAAAAGTTTTGATAACATTTGAAAATTTTTTAAAATTATTATTTTTTTATTATTATTTCATTATTATTATTATTATAATAATAAAAATAATAAAAATGATAATTAATAATAATAATAATTTTAAAAATATTCAAATGTTATCAAAATTCTCTTTTTCCACTTTTTTCTCATTATTGTTATATTAATACAATTCTGGTAATTATTTCATTATTACCCTAAAATTTCCGAAAACACCAAAAAATAAAAAAACGTCATTTGGGGGGAACTCTCAAAAGGCTAATTTCCTAGATTTTGCCCCTTTTTTACTTTTGGGAATGCTTTTTTTTATACCCTTTTTTTTTTATATATGGACCAATTTCCCGTTATTACCCTCATCATTATCATATTATCATCTTATTCGTTATCTATCATTTCTCATTATCATCATTGTCATCATCATTTTCATCATTATTGCAATTATTTTCACATTATTGCAATTGTTTTCATTATTATTCAATTATTGGGGTTAGGGATTAATTTTTGCATTATACAATAACAACTACAATAAAATAGTAATAAAAATAAAAATAACAAATAACGATTTTTTAATAATTTTTAATCATTTTCTTATTTGTATCGTTATTATGAATTATTACTTTATAAAAATTTTTTTTGCAATTATACTTTACCAGTACAAATAATAATAATGATAATATAACAACATAATACTAATAACAATATATAACCACTAGCATTATGATATTATACTATACTTATTATAGTATGTTATTATTACAGATATAATAGATTTTTGGCATGATATAATAATTAAGATAATAGTAATAATAATAATAATAATAATATTATAATAATAATAATAATAATAATAATAATAATAATAATAATAATAATAATAATAATAATTTTAATTATATTCAAATGTTATCAAAATTCTCTTTATTCTCACTTTTATCACATTATGGTATGATTAATACAATTCTGGTAATTTTTATATCATTATTAACCTAATAATGCCGAAAATACCAAAGAAATCTGTGTGAAAAAAACGTCATTTTGGAGTATTCCCCCCCCCCCTTTTTCATAAGGCTATATTTCGCTAGATTTTGCCGCTTTTTCGACTTTTGGGAATGTTTTTCTTATACCTTTTTTATATTATATATGGATACAATTCCTGTTATTATCATCATCATATCATGATTATCACATTATTATCGTTTCATCATCATTATCATCATTATCATCATTATCATCATTATCATCCATCCTTATCATCATTATTGCATTATTTTTCCTATTCAATTGTTATCATTATTATTGTAATTATTGGAGTTAATAAAGTTAATCTTATTTTTTGCAATAAATACTAATTAACCACAAACAATAATAATAGTTAAAAACAATTAATAATACAATAATAACGATTTTATAAAATTATTATATATTATCTAATTAGTATCGTTATTACTGTTAAAATATACTGTTATAATAATGATTTGCAAATTATATACCAGTACAAATAATAATTATGATAATAATAACAATAATAATACTAATAACAATATTCGGAACCACTAGCATTATTATTAGTGTATTACTTCTAATTATTTTTTTTATTATATTGTATTATTACAGATATAATAGATTTTTGGCAATGATACTAATAATTAAGATAATAGTAATAATAATAATAATTAATAATAATACTGATAATATTAATAATAATAATAAGATAAATAATAATAATAATAATAATAATAATAATTAATAATTAATAATAATAATTTTAATAATATTCAAATGTTATCAAAATTCTCTTTATTCTCAACTTTTTATCATCATTATGTTGATGATTAATACAATTCTGGTAATTATTATCTTATTACCCTAATAATTACCGAAATCACCCAAAGAAATCGAAAAAACGTCACTTTTGGAGATACTTCAAAAGGCTATTATTTCGCTAGATGTTTGCCGCTTTTTCGATCTTTTGGGGAATGTTTTTCTTATGGCCTTTGTTATATTATATTATGGACACAATTCCTGTTATTATCATCATCATTATCATGAATATCATCATTATCATCATCATTATCAATATTCCATCATTCATTATTCATCATCATTATCATATTATTGCAATTATTATCATCATTATTGCAATTGTTATCATTATTATTGCAATTATTGGAGTTATAGTATATATTTTTGCAATAATACTAATAACCACAACAATAATAATAGTAATAACAATAATAATAACAATAATAACGATTTTATAATAATTATTTATATCATTATCTTAATTAGTATCGTTATTACTGTAATTATTATGTTATAATAATTATTTTTGCAATTATACTACCAGTAATAATAATAATAACAATAATAATACTAATAACAATATTATAACCACTAGCATTATTATTATTATACTTATACTTATTATTATTATTGTTATTATTACAGATATAATAGATTTTTGGCAATGATACTAATACTTAAGATAATTAATAATAATAATAATAATAATAATAATAATAATAATAATAATAATAATAATAATAATAATAATAATGATAATAATAATAATTTTAATAATATTCAAATGTTATCAAAATTCTCTTTATTCTCACTTTTATCATCATTATTGTTATGATTAATACAATTCTGGTAATTATTATCATTATTACCCTAATAATTGCCGAAATCACCAAAGAAATCGAAAAAACGTCATTTTGGAGTATACTCTCAAAAGGCTATATTTCGCTAGATTTTGCCGCTTTTTCGACTTTTGGGAATGTTTTTCTTATACCTTTTTATATTATATATGGACACAATTCCTGTTATTATCATCATTATCATGATTATCATCATTATTATTCGTTTCATCATCATTCATCTATCATCATTATCATCATCATTATCATCATTATTGCAATTATTATCATCATTATTGCAATTGTTATCATTATTATTGCAATTATTACTGTTATAATAATTATTTTTGCAATTATACTACCAGTACAAATAATGATAATGATAATAATAACAATAATAATACTAATAACAATATTATAACCACTAGCATTATTATTATTATACTTATACTTATTATTATTATTGTTATTATTACAGATATAATAGATTTTTCGGCAATGATAGTAATAATTAAGATAATAGATAATAATAATAATAATATATAATAATAATAATAATAATAATAATAATAATAATAATTTTAATAATATTCAAATGTTATCAAAATTCTCTTTATTCTCACTTTTATCATCATTATTGTTATGATTAATACAATTCTGGTAATTATTATCATTATTACCTTAATAATTGCCGAAATCACCAAAGAAATCGAAAAAAACGTCATTTTTGAGTATACTCTCGAAGGCTATATTTCGCTAGATTTTGCCGCTTTTTCGACTTTTGGGAATGTTTTTCTTATACCTTTTTTATATTATATATGGACACAATTCCTCTTATTATCATCATCATTATCATGATTATCATCATTATTATCGTTATCATCATCATTATCATCATTATCATCATTATCATCATCATTATCATCATTTTTGCAATTATAATCATCATTATTGCAATTGTTATCATTATTATTGCAATTATTGGAGTTATAGTATATATTTTTGCAATAATACTAATAACCACAACAATAATAATAGTAATAACAATAATAATAACAATAATAACGATTTTATAATAATTATTTATATCACTATCTTAATTAATATCGTTATTACTGTAATTATTACTGTTATAATAATTATTTTTCCAATTATACTACCAGTACAAATAATAATAATGATAATAATAACAATAATAATACTAATAACAATATTATAACCACTAGCATTATTATTATTATACTTATACTAATTATTATTATTGTTATTATTACAGATATAATAGATTTTTTGGCAATGATACTAATAATTAAGATAATAGTAATAATAATAATAATAATAATAATAATAATAATAATAATAATAATAATAATAATAATAATAATAATAATAATAATTTTAATAATATTCAAATGTTATCAAAATTCTCTGTATTCTAACTTTTATCATCATTATTGTTATGATTAATACAATTCTGGTAATTATTATCATTATTACCCTAATAATTGCCGAAATCACCAAAGAAATCGAAAAAAACGTCATTTTGGAGTTTACTCTCCAAAGGCTATATTTCGCTAGATTTTGCCGCTTTTTCGACTTTTGGGAATGTTTTTCTTATACATTTTTTATATTATATATGGACACAATTCCTTTTATTATCATCATCATTATCATGATTATCATCATTATTATCGTTATCATCATCATTATCATCATTATCATCATTATCATCATTATTGCAATTATTATCATCATTATTGCAATTATTATCATCATTATTATTACAGATATAATAGATTTTTTGGCAATGATACTAATAATTAAGATAATAGTAATAATAATAATAATAATAATAATAATAATAATAATAATAATAATTTTAATAATAATAAATAATAATAATAATTTAATATTCAAATGTTATCAAAATTCTCTTTATTCTCACTTTTATCATCATTATTGTTATGATTAATACAATTCTGGTAATTATTATCATTATTACCCTAATAATTGCCGAAATCACCAAAGAAATCGAAAAAACGTCATTTTGGATTATACTCTCAAAAGGCTATATTTCGCTGGATTTTGCCGCTTTTTCAACTTTCGGGAATGCTTTTCTTATACCTTTTTTATATTATATATGGACAAAAGTCCTGTTATTATCATCATCATTATCATGATTATCATCATTTTAACCGTTAATCTCATCATTATCCATCATTATCATCATTATCACATCTTATCATTATTATTGCAATTATTATCATCATTATTGCAATGTTATCATTATTATTGCAATATTGGAGTTATAGTATTATTTTTGCAATAATACGAATAACCACAACAATAGATCACGTAATAACATAATAATCAACAATAAAACGATTTTATGTTTAAATTAATAATTATTATATCATTTCTTAATTAGTATCGTTATTTACTGTAATATTACTGTTATAATAATTATTTTTGCAATTATCTACCAGTACAAATAATAATAATGATAATAATACAATAATAATCTAATAACAATATTAATACCCACTAGCATTATTATTATTATACATATACTTTATTATTCTCAATTGTTTTATTACAGATATAATAGATTTTTTTGGGCAATGATACTAATAATTAAGATAATAGAATAATAATAATAATAATAATAATCATAATATAATAAGAATATATATAATAAATAATAATAATAATAATTTCAATACATATTCAAATGTTATCAAAAATTCTCTTTATCTCACTTTTATCATCATTACTTGTTCTGATTAATACAATTCTGTAATTTTATATCATTATTACCCTAATCAATTGCCGAAATCACCAAAGAAATCGAAAAAACGTCGTCATTTTTGGAGTATACTATCGAAAGGCTATATTTCGCTAGATTTTGCCGCTTTTTTAGACTTTTGGTAATGTTTTTCTTATAACCTTTTTTATCTTATATATGTACACAATTCCTGTTTTATCATCATCATTATCATGATTAATCATCATTATTATCGTTATCACATCATTTATCATCATTATCTCAGCATTATCATCATTAATTGCAAGTTATTATCATCATTAGTGCAATTGTTGATCATTTTATTGCAATTATTGGATTATCGTATATATTTTTTTGCAATACTACTATAACCCAACAATAATACAACAATAATTGATTTTATATATTATTTATATCATTATTTAATTAGTATCGTATATTACTGTAATTATTATTGTTATATAATTATTTTTTGCAATTATACTACCAGTACAAATAATAATAATGATAATAATAACATAATAATACTAATACATTATTATAACGACTAGCATTATTATTATTATACTTATACTTATTATATTATGTGGTATTGTTAATTATTACAGATCTAATCGATTTTTTGGCAATGATACTAAGAATTAAGATAATGTAATAATAATAAATATAATATAATAATAATAATAATAATATAAAATATAATAATAATAAGAATAATAATATGATCATAAAAATAATAATAATTTGTAATAATATTCAAATGCATCAAATTCTCTTTAATATTCTCACTTTTTATCATCCATTATTGTTATATTAATACAATTCTGGTAATTATTTCATTATTACCCTCATAATTCAGAAATCACCAAAGAAATCGAAAAACAAAAAACCGGTCTTTTGAGATACTCTCCAAAAGGCTTTATTTCGCTAGATTTTGCCGCCTTTTTTCGACTTTTGGAATGTTTTCTTATACCCCTCTTTTTATTTATATATGGGACAAAATTCCGTTATTATCAATCATCATTATATGATTATCAATCATTATTATCGTTTATCATCTCATTATCATCATTATCATCATTATCCATCATTTAATCATTATTGCAATTATTATCATCATTATTGCAATTGTTATCATTATTAATTGGGATTATTGGAGTTATAGTATATATTTTTTGCAATAATCTAAATACCACACAATATTAATGAATAACAATAATAATAACAATAATAACGATTTTATAATAATTTAGTTTATATCATTATCTTAATTAGTATCGTTATGACTGGTAATTATTACTGTTTATAGCATAATTATTTTTTGCATTATACGACCAGTACAAGAATAATAAATGATATATAACAATAATAATACTATAACAATATTATACCACTCGCCTTATTATTATTATACTTATACTTATTATTATTATTGTTATTATTACAGATATAATAGATTTTTTGGCAATGATACTAATAATTAAGATAATAGTAATAATAAATAATATAATAATAATAATAAATAATAATTAATAATAATAATAATAATAATAATCAATTTTAATAATATCAAATGTTATCAACAATTCTCTTTATTCTCAACTTTGATCATCATTATTGTTTATGATTAATCAATTCTGGTAATTTTATCATTATTACCCTAATAATTGCCGAAATCACCAAAGAAATCGAAAAAACGTCATTTGAGTATACTCTCAACAGGCTATATTTCGCTATATTTTCCCCGCTTTTCGACTTTTGGGAAATGTTTTTCTTATAACCTTTTTTTATATTATATAGGACACAATTCCTTTTATTATCATCACATCATTATCATGATTATCTCATTTATTATCGCTATCATCATCATTTCATCATTATCATCCGATCATTATCATCATTATTGCAATTATTATCATCATTATGCAATGTTACCAATTATTCTTGCACTTAGTGGAGTTATAGTATTATTTTTGCAAATATACTTACATAAACCACAACGATAATAATAAGTAATACAATAATACTAAATAAGTAAACGAGTTTATAATAATTATTTATGTCACTATCTTCTTAGTATCGGTATTACTGTAATTATTACTGTTTATAGATAATTATTTTTGCAATTAATACTACCAGTACAAAATAATCTAATGATATAATAACAATAATAATACTAATAAACAAGATAAACCACTAGCATTATTATTATTTATACTTATACTTATTATTATTATTGTTATTATTCCAGATATAATAGATTTTTTTGGCAATGATACTAATAATTAAGATAATGTAATACTAATATAATAATAATAAATATAATAATAATAATAATAATAATAAATAATAATATAATAATATAATAACTAATAATAATAATTTTAATAATATTCCAATGTTATCAAAATTCTCTTAATTCTCATTTTAGATCATCATTATTTGTATGAAAAAAAAATTTAAAATTTACAAAATTTCTGGTAATTATTACTTATTACCCTAATAATTTCCGAAATCACCAAAGAAAATCGAAAAAAACTGCATTTTGATTCTACTCTCAAAAGGCTAGTATTTCGCTAGATTTTGCCGCTTTTTTTCGACGTTTTGGGACTTTTTTCTTATACTTTTTTATATTATATATGGACACATTCCCTGTTATTCTCATCATCATTATCATGATTATCATCATTATTATCGTTATCATCATCATTATCATCATATCATCATCATTATCTCCATTATTGCAATGATTATCTCATTATTGCAATTGTTCTCATTATTATTGCAATTATTGGAGTTTATAGTATATATTTTTGGCAATAATATCTAAGAACCACAAAAATAATAATAGTAATAACAATAATAATAACAATAATAAGAACGATTTTATGATAAATATTTATATCATTATCTTAATTAGTATCGTTATTACTGTAATTATTACTGTTATAATAATTAATTTTTGCAATTATACTACCATTAAAAATAATAATAATGATAATATAACAATAATAATACTAATAACAATATTATAAACCACTAGCATTATTATTATTAATACTTATACTTATTAATTATTATTGGTATTATTACAGATATAATCGATTTTTTGGCAATGATACTATATCAAGATAATAGTAATGATAATAAATAATGTAATATAATAATAATAATAATAATATAATAATAATTTTAATATAATATTCAAATGTTATCAAAATTCTCTTTATTTTCCTTTTATCATCAATTATTGTTTATCATTATACATTCTGGTAAGATTATCATTATTACCCTAACTAATTGCCGAAATCACCAAAGAAATCAAAAACGTCATTTTGGAGTATACCTCAAAAGGCTATATTTTCGCTAGATTTTGCCGCTTTTTTGACTTTTGGAATGTTTTTCTTATACCTTTTTTTATCTTAGATTTGCACAATTCTTGTATTATCATCATCCTTATCAGTATTATCTCATTATTATCGTTATCATTATCATATCATCCATCATTATCATCTTTATTGCAATTGTTATCATCATTATGCAATTGTTATCATTATTTATGCAATTATTGGAGTTATTCGTCATATATTTTTGCAATAATACTCAATAACCCACACGCAATAATAATAGTAATAACAATAAAATAACAATAATACGATTTTATAATAATTATTTATATCATTTATCTTAATTATTATCGTTATTACTGGAAATTATTACTGTTATAATCATTATTTTTTGGCAAAATTATACTACCATTACAAATAATAATATGATAATAATAACAATATAATACTAATACAATATTATAACCACTAGCATTATTTTATTAACTTATACTATTATTAATTATTGTTATTATTACAGACATAATTATTTTTTTTGGCACTGAAGGTACGAATAATTAAGATAATAGTAATAATTATAGAATAATAATAATAATAATATAATAATAATAATATAATAATAATACTAATAATAATAATAATAATATAATAATTTTAATAATATTCAAATGTTATCAAAATTCTCTTTATTCTCACTTTATCCTCATTTTGGTATGATTAAAAATTCGGTAATTATTACATTATTACCCCTAATACTTGCCGAAATCACCAAGAAATCGAAAAAACTCATTTGGAGTATACTCTGGAAAGGGATATTTCGCTAGATTTTTGCCCGCCTTTTTTTCGACTTGTGTGAATGTTTTTCTTATACCTTTTTATATTATATATGGACACAATTCCTGTTAGTATCATCATCATTATCATGATTATCATCATTTATCGTTATCACATCATCATTATCATCATTATCATCCATTATCATCATCATTATCATCATTATTGCAATTATAATCATCATTATTGCATTGTTATTCATTATTATTGCAATTATTGGAGTTATAGTATATATTTTTGCAATAATACTAATTAACCACAAACATAATAATAGTAATAACAATAGTAATAACAATAATCCGATTTTAATAAAGAATTATTTATTCATTATCTTAATTAGTATCGTTTATTACTGTAATTCTTAACTGTTATAGATAATTATTTTTCCAATTATACTACCAAGTACAAATATATCATAATGTAATAATAAAATAATAATACTATGAACAATATTATAACCACTAGCCTTATATTATTATACTTATAACAATTAGATATTATTGTATTATTACATGATATAATAGATTTTTTGGCAATGATACTAATAATTAAGTAATAGTAATATACTCAATAATAATAATAATAATAATCATAATAATAATAATAAATAATAATAATAATAATATAATAATAATAGAATAATTTTAAATAATATTCAAATGTAATCCAAAATTCCTTTATTCTAACTTTTTATCATCATTCTTTGTTATGATTACTACAATTCTGGTAATTATAATCATTATTACCCTAATGATTGCCGAAATCACCAAAGAAATCGAAAAAACGTCATTTTGGAGTATACTCTAAAAAGGCTATATTTCGCCTAGATTTTGCCGCTTTTTTGACTTTTGGGAATGGTTTTTCTATACTTTTTTATATTTTATAATTGACACAATTCATTTTATTATCATCATCGACATGGATTATCATCATTATTATCGTTATCAACATCAATATAAATATCATTATCATCATTATTGCAATTATTATCATCATTATTGCAATTATTATACTTATTATTATTACAGATTATATGATTTTTTGGCATGATACTAATAATTAAGATAATAAATAAATAATATAATAATAATAATAATAATAATACTACTAATAATCATAATATTACTAATATTCAATGTTATCAAAATTCTCTTTATTTCTCCTTTTATCATTATTATTGTTTTATGATTAATACTTCTGGTCAATTATTTCATTATTATACACTAATAATTGCCGAAATCACAATAAGACAAATCGAAAAAAAAAACGTCATTTGGAGTATACTCTCAAAAGGCTATATTTCGCTAGATTTTGCCGATTTTTTCGACTTTTGGGAATGTTTTTCTTATACCTTTTTTATATTATATATGACAACAATTCCTGTTATTACTCCTCATCATTTCATGATTATCATCATTATTATCGTTATCATCATCATTATCATTATTATCATCATCTTAATCATCATTATTGCAATTATTATCATCATTATTGCAATTGTTTATCATTATTATTGCAATTATTGAGTTATATTATAAATTTTTTGCAATAATACCTAATAACCAAAACAATAATAATAATAATAACAATAATAATAACAAATAATAACGATTTTGATAATAATTATTTTATATCATATCTTTTAAAATAGTATCGTTATTACTGTAATTATTACTGTTATAATAATTATTTTTGGCAATTATACTACCAGTACAAATAATATAATGTAATAATAACAATAATAAATACTAATAACAATTATTATAACCACTAGCATTATTATTATTATACTTATACTTATTAGTATTAGGGTTATTATTACAGATATATAGATTTTTTTGGCATGAACTAATAATTAAGATAATAGAATACTAATATAATAATAATAATAATAATAATAATATAATAATAATAATATAATATAATAATAATAATAATATATAATACTTTAAATAATTTCAAATGTTATAAAAATTCTCTTTATTCTCACTTTTATCATCATTATTTGTTATGATTAATACAATTCTGGTAATTATTATCATTATTACCCTAATAATCTCCGAAATCACCAAAGAATCGAAAAAACGTCATTTTGGATATACTCTCAAAGGTATATTTCGCTAGATTTTGCCGCTTTTTCACTTTGGTAATCTTTTCTTATTTACTTTTTTATATTTATATGGACAAAGTCTGTTAGTATCATCATCATTATCATATTATCATCATTATTACCGTTATCATCATCATTATCATCATATCTCTCATGTATCATCATTATTGCAATTATTATCATCCTTTGCATTGTTATCATTATTATTGCAATTATTGGAGTATAGTATATATTTTTCAATATATAATAACCACAACAATAATAATAGTAATAACAATAATATAACCTATAACGATTTTATAATAATTATTTATATCATTATCTAATTATAGCGTA
>NW_023659367.1:0-2500 GCF_015228065.2 Penaeus monodon
GTGGACAGGCATTCCACTAGCTTCTGTGGCTTTAGACGTAGAATTTAGATGATTTACTTTGACAGGTTTATATATTTTGGATTTTATTTTTAACGTGAATATATTGAAAATTAGCCTACGTTTTGCGGGAGAGACACGATTCGTGCGTTTTCTATGCGGGTCTGCTTTGCCTTTGTATAGAAAATGGGATGTGGCGTTTTTGCTCCGTTTAAAGCTCCGAGGCTGAATCGTAGTGAAATGTAAAAGAATATTCTCTATTATATCTTCAGGTTTTGTGGGAGATTTCAAGTCATTTAATGAGAAAGGAGGAGAATTTTAGTATCATCTTGTCAGAAGTCGGGAAAATTTCCTTCTCACCTCAACAGGAATCAGGAAAACAAATCTTCCTCACTTCATCGGGAATTAGGGGAAAAATCTTCCTCACCTCACCAGGAATCAGGAAAAAAATCTTCCTCACTTCATCGGGAATTAGGGGAAAAATCTTCCTCACCTCACCAGGAATCAGGAAAAAAATCTTCCTCACTTCATCGGGAATTAGGGGAAAAATCTTCCTCACCTCACCAGGAATCAGGAAAAAAAATCTTCCTCACTTCATCGGGAATCGGGAAAAAAATCTTCCTCATTTCATCGGGAATCGGGAAACATCTTCCTCACTTCATCGGGAATCGGGAAAAAAATCTTCCTCACCTCACCAGGAATCAGGGAAAAAAATCTTCCTCACTCGATAAACAATCGGGGGAAAATTTTCTTCCTCACTAAATCAGGAATCGGGGGGGGGGGGGGGGGAAATTTCTTCCAATCTTCATCAGAAATCGGGAAAAATCCCACTTCTTCAAGAATCAAGGGAAAATTTCTTCCTCATTTCACCAGGAATCAAGGGAAAATTTCTTCCTCATTTCACCAGGAATCAAGGGAAAATTTCTTCCTCATTTCACCAGGAATCACGGGGAAAAAACCTTCCTCATTTCACCAGGAATCAAGGGGAAAAAACCTTCCTCATTTCACCAGGAATCAGGGGGAAAATCTTCCTCATTTCACCAGGAATCAAGGGAAAATTCTTCCTCATTTCACCAGGAATCAGGGGGAAAAAACCTTCCTCATTTCACCAGGAATCAGGGGGAAAACCTTCCTCATTTCACCAGGAATCAAGGGGAAAAAACCTTCCTCATTTCACCAGGAATCAGGGGAAAAAACCTTCCTCATTTCACCAGGAATCAGGGGAAAAAAAACCTTCCTCATTTCACCAGGAATCACGGGGAAAAAACCTTCCTCATTTCACCAGGAATCAGGGGGAAAAAACATTCCTAATTTCACCAGAATCAGGGGAAAAAACCTTCCTCATTTCACCAGGAATCAGGGGAAAATCTTCCTCATTCACCAGGAATCAAGGGAAAAAATTCTCCTCATTTCACCAGGAATCACGGGGAAAAAACCTTCCTCATTTCACCAGGAATCACGGGGAAAAAACCTTCCTCATTTCACCAGGAATCACGGGGAAAAAACCTTCCTCATTTCACCAGGAATCAGGGGGAAAAAACCTTCCTCATTTCACCAGGAATCAGGGGGAAAAAACCTTCCTCATTTCACCAGGAATCAGGGGGAAAAAACCTTCCTCATTTCACCAGGAATCAGGGGGAAAAAACCTTCCTCATTTCACCAGGAATCACGGGAAAATTTCTTCCTCATTTCACCAGGAATCAGGGGGAAAAAACCTCCCTCACTTGCTCATCACAGACATAGAGGCCTGGGAATGAATCTCTTCGTCTCACGGGAAAATTTCCCTCTCTCCTGACGCAGCTCATGGCGGCTGCAGCGAGGGCCATCCTCTCGTAAAATTAAGGGGGGGGGGGGGTTCTGAAGGTTCTCGTGTCCTTCGCTATTTCTCTGATCTGTCTCCGTCTCCCCTTCGTCTGGCTCGAGTCACTGGCGCTCTGTGTCTGTCTGTCTGTTTCGCTGTCCTGGTTCTTGTGTCTGTTTTTTTTTTTGTTTTTGTATGTCTTTGTTTTTGTTTGTTTGTCTTTCTATCTTTGTCTTTGTCTTTTTGTCTGTTTGTTTGTCTTTCGTTCTGTCTTTCTGTCTGTCTGTTTGTCTGTCTCTGTTTGTCTTTCTGTCTCTGTCTGTCTGTCTCTCTCTCTCTCTCTCTCTCTCTCTCTCTCTCTCTCTCTTTCTCTCTGTGTTTCCCTATCGTCTGTCTCTCTCTCTCTCTCTCTCTCTTTCTCTCTGTGTTTCCCTATCGTCTGTCCCTCCCCCCCCCCATCCTCGCCCCCTTCTTCACCGTGCCATCATCCCTTCTTCCCCCAATAATCCCCCCCATTCCCCCCACCCTCAGTCCCCCTCCTCGCCCAACCCCAACCCACCCCCACACCACCCATCTCCTCCCCCTCCCTCCCTCCCTCCCTCCCTCCCTCCCTCCCTCCTCCCTCCCTCCCTCCCCCGCCCCTCGTCAGGCACTGTGGCGACGCAAGTGACAGCAGCGGGGGGGGGGTGGGGGTTGGGGGGT
>NW_023659367.1:7500-11485 GCF_015228065.2 Penaeus monodon
GTTACCTGCCTTCTATACAAACCCATTCACCTGCTCTGCTTTTCCATTTTTCTATTAATGAGCTTTAAAATCGGGGCGTGGTGGCTTATTCTTGGCTCTAACGAAAGGATTTTTAAAGAAAAAAGTATAAAGGAAAAGGATTATAAAGAATAATAACGAAGGATTATAACGAAATTAACGAAAAGGGGTTTTAAAAGTTTTAATAAATATAATAATAAATTTCATTAATATATATAATTTCATTATTATGAATAATGAAATGGTATAACGAAATAGTATAACGAAAAAGTTAAGAAAAATGTAACGAAATAGTTTTAAAAGAAATAGTATAACGAAATAGTATAAAGAAAAAGTGTAACGAAATAGTGTAACGAAATAGTAAACGAAAAAGCATTACGAAATAGGTAAAGAAATACATTACGAAAAAAATGTAACGAAATAGTATAACGAAAAAAGTAAACAAATGTATAACGAAATTATAACGAATACATTACGAAAAAGTGAAAGAAAAAGTATAAGAAATAGTTAAAGAAATAGTACAAAGAAATGTAAACGAAAAATATAACGAAAAAGTACAAAAGAAAAAGTAACGAATAGTGAACGAAAAAGTGTAAAAACGAAAAAGTATAAAAGAAAATAGTTTTTAAAAACGAAATTTAAAACGAAATATATAAAGAAATAGTGGTTTAAAGAAAAAGTAAACCCAAAAAGTATAACAAAAAAGTGTAACGAAATATAAACCCAAAAAGTATAAAGAAATAGTATAACGAAAAAGCATTACGAAATATGTAACGAAAAAAGTAAAACGAAATGTTAAGAAATAGTATACGAAATGTATAACGAAAAAAGTATAACGAAAAAATATAACGAAATAGTATAAAGAAAAGGAACAAATAGGTTTTAAAGAATAGTATAACGAAAAAGTGTAACAAATAGGTAACGAAAAAGTAAAAAACGAAATAGTAAAACGAAATAGTATAACGAAATAGTGTAACGAAAAATCAACGAAATTGTATAACAATAGATAAAAGAAAAAAGTGTAACGAAAAAAGTATAAAGAAATGTGTAACGAAAGTAAAAAACGAAATAGTAAACGAAAATGTAAAGAAAAGTATAACGTAGTGGGAACGAAATTGTAACGAAATAGTATAACGTAATAGTAAAAGAAATATGTAGAAAAAAGTGTAACAATAGTGTAACGAAATAGTATAACGAAATAGTATAACGAAATAGTTAAAGAAAAAGTGTAACGAAAAAGTGTAACGAAATAGTATAACGAAATAGTATAACGAAATAGTATAAAGAAAAATTAACGAAAAAGTATAACGAAAAAAGTTTTAAAAGAAATAGTGTAAAGAAATTATAAACGAAATTGTTAAACGAAAAATATAATAAAAAGTAAACGAAATAGTGTAAAGAAAAATGTAACAAATTATAAAGAATAGTGTAACGAATAGTAAACGAAAAAGTTAAAGAAAAAAGTGTAACGAAAAAAGTTTAAAAGAAATATTAGAAATAGTGTAACGAAATAGTAAAACGAAAAGTATAACGAAATAGTAACGAAAATATAACGAAATGTATAAAAGAAAAGTTAACGAATTTGTATAAAAAGAAAAATATAACGAAAATATAAAAAAATAGTAAACAAATAGTGGGAACGAAAAAGTATAACGAAATATATAACGAATAAGTTAAAGAATATATAACGAAATAGTATAACGAAATAGTATAACAAAAAGTATAACGAAAAATTAAAAATAGTTAAACGAAATAGTATAACAAAAAGTTAACAATAGTTAACGAAAAAGTATAAAGAAAAATATAAAGAAATATATAAAGAAATAGTTAAGAAAAGTTAAAAGAAATATATAACGAAACAATAACAAATAGTATAACGAATGTATAACGAATAATATAACGAATAGTATAACGAAATAGTATAACGAAAAAGTAAACGAATAGGTAAAGAAAAATGTAACGAATGTATACGAAAAATTTAAAGAAATAGTATAAAGAAATTGAGTTTGTTTCATTTTTGTTTTTTTTTTGTTTTTTTTTGTTTTAGTTATTTTTTGATTTTTTTGTTTTTTTGTTTGCTTGTTTTTTGTTGTTTTGGTTTGTCGGATCTTTTGTTTTTCATGTTGCTTGTTCTCTTCCTTTCTTCCTCTTCCTCTTTTCTATTTTTTTTTTCTGTTTGTCTTCTTTTTTTTCCTGTTGTTGCTTTTGTTTTTGTTGTTGTTTTTGTTCTTCGCCTTTTTTCTTTTTCTAGTCTTCGTTTTCTTCTGTCCTCTTCTATCCTATTCCTCCTTCTCCTATTCCTCCTCCTCCTCCTCCTCCTCCTCCTCCTCCTCCCTCCTCCTCCTCCTCCCTCCTCCTCCTCCTCTCCTCCTCCTCCTCCTCACTCTCCTCCTCCTCCTCCATCCTCCCCTCCTCTTTCCTCCTCCTCCCCTCCTCCTTCCTCCTCCTCCTTCCCTCCCCCTCCCCCTCCTCTTCCTCCTCATTCCCTCCTCCTCTTCCCTCATCTCCTCCTCCTCTCTCTTTCCCTCTCTTCCTTTCCTCTCCTTCCTCCCTTCTATTCTAGTCCCTCTCCTATTTCCTCCTCTCCTCCCCTTCCCCCCTCCCCCCCCCTTCCCCCCCCCTCCTTCTCCCTCCCTCTCCCTTTCCCCCTCCTCTCTCGATTCTTCAATCCTTTTTCCTTTCTTTCTCCTTCTCTTCCATTTTCCTTCCTCCCCCTTATCTCTCCCCCTTTCCATGATCATCCCTCCCCTTTCCCCCCTGTCCCCGAGTCTAGTTTCCGAATTGATAAGACCTTCCTTCAATCAGGAATTAATGTCGTGCTTTTCCCGTGAAGGTTTGATGAGGAGGAGGGGAAGGGAGGGAGGAGAGGGGAGGAGGGGAGGGGAAGGAAGGGAGGGGAGGAAGGGAGGGGAAGGAAGGGAGGGGAGGAGAGAGAGGAGGGAAGTGTAAGGGAGAGAGAGGAGGGGGGAGGGGGGGGGAAAGGGGAGAAAAAAAAAGGGAAAAGGGGAAGAAAAGAGAAGAGAAGAGAAGAGAAGAAAAGAGAAGAAAGAGAGAGACGAGACAGACAGAGAGAGAGACAAAGAGAGAGACAAAGAGAGAGAGAGAAAAGAGAAAAAAGAGAGAAAGAGAGAGAAAGAGAGAGAAAGAGAGAGAGAGAGAGAGAGAGAGAGAAAAGAGAGAGAAGAATTAGAGACAGAGACAGAGAGAGACTGCATAAATAATAAAGGAAATGAATAAGTGAATAAGCGAGGAACGAATGAATAAACTGGGGATGAATAATGATCGAGAAGAATGAGTAGATAATAGATTCAGTAAATAAGTGAATGAAGAGAGAGAAAAAAGTGATTGAATATGATAATGATGATGGTGAAATTACAAAAAAAAAAAAAAACGAAAATTGAAGAAATTTGGGGAGAATGAAGGTAAATCGACGAAGGAGGGAGATAAGGAAAAGAATAAATGAAAGGTAAGCCGGAAACGTAAAATAGGTGTCGTGACTTCGAATAATTTCTCGCCTTTCAATTTGATTTTTTTATTACCATTGTTTTCTCTCTTATTGCCGTTATTATTGTTATTATTATTGTTGTTATTGTTATTTTTGTGGTTTTTGTTGTTGTTATTATCATCATCATTATATCATCATCATCGTCATCATGATATATGTATATATATATATATATATATATATATATATATATATATATATATATATATACATATATCATCATTACTTGTATACTCTTTATTAAACTAATAAAGCCAGATCTTTTCATTATTCTCATTACTATAACATCATCATCGTAAATTTGCATATGTCATATTAGTATCAACACTACAACTGCCTCCTTTACAAAAACTGTCACCATCATCATCGCCATCTACATATATCATGTAGCTTTATCGTTCCATCGTCATGTCCACCCGCGTTATCACCTTTACAAAATTTAAGACTATTCGTAAAGTCGTA
>NW_023659367.1:16585-19085 GCF_015228065.2 Penaeus monodon
CCTCCTCCTCCCCTCCTCCTTCTGTCCCTCCCTCTCCCTCCCCCCCTTTCCCCCTCCCCCCTCCTCCTCCTCCCCCTCTTTCGATTCCCATTCCTATTTCTCCCCCTCCCTCTCCCCCCCTTTCCCCCTCCTCCTCCTCCTCCCCATCCCCCTCCCCCTCCTTCGATTCCCATTCCCTATTCCCTATTCCTCCTCCTGTCTCGAGTCTAGTTCCTCTTCTAATCTTCGTTTTCTTCTGTTCCTCTTTCTATTCCTATTCCTCCTTCTCCTATTCCTCCTCCTCCTCCTCCTCCTCCCCCCCCCCTTTCCCCACCCTCCTCCTCCTCCCCTTCCCCCTCCTCCTTCGATTCCCATCCCCATCCCCTATTCCCTATTCCTCCTCCTGTCTCGAGTCTAGTTTCCGAATTGATAAGACCTTCCTTCAATCAGGAATTAATGTCGGGCTTTTCCCGTGAAGGTTTGATGAGGAGGAGGAGGAAGGGGGGGAGGGGAGGGGAAGGAAGGGAGGGGAGGAGAGAGAGGAGGGAAGTGTAAGGGAGAGAGAGGAGGGGAGGGTTGGGGAGGGGAAGGGAGAAAAGAAAAGGAAAGGGAAGAAAAAAGAGAAGAGAAGAGAAGAGAAGAGAAGAGAAGAAAGAGAGAGACAGAGACAGACAGAGAGAGAGACAAAGAGAGAGACAAAGAGAGAGAGAGAGAGAGAAAGAGAGAGAAAGAGAGAGAGAGAGAGAGAGAGAGAGAGAGAGAGAGAGAATCAGAGACAGAGACAGAGAGAGACTGCATGAATAATAAAGGAAATGAATAAGTGAATAAGCGAGTGAACGAATGAATGACTGGGGATGAATAATGATCGAGAAGAATGAGTAGATAATAGATTCAGTAAATAAGTGAATAGAAGAGAGAGAAAAAAGTGATTGATATAGTGATATTGATGATGGTGAAAATTACAAAAAAAAGAAAAAAAAAGAACGAAGATTGAAGAAATTTGGGGAGAATGAAGGAAATCGACGAAGGAGGGAGATAAGGAAAAGAATAAATGAAAGGTAAGCCGGAAACATAAAATAGGTGTCGTGACTTCGAATAATTTCTCGCCTTTCAATTTGATTTTTTTTTTTTATTACCATTGTTTTCTCTCTTATTGCCATTATTATTGTTATTGTTGTTGTTATTGTTATTTTTGTGGTTGTTGTTGTTATTATCATCATCATTATATCATCATCATCATCATCGTCATCGTCATCGTCATCGTCATCGTCATCGTCATCGTCATCGTCATCGTCATCGTCATCATCATCATCATCATCGTTATTATTGTTTTTATCACTTGTGTTTTATGTTTTACTTTCGCTGATTTGCTTGATTGCTATTTTTTCTCCTTTTTCTCTATCTCTTCTTTGATAATAATTTTGTCAAGAAATCGTTTTTCCTTTTCGTTAATCATTCCTCTTTCTAAAGTTATTCCCTTTTTGCCATCTCATATCTCAGCGTATTTTAAAAATTATTATTATTATTATCATTGTTGTTGTTGATATCATTATTATTATTATTATTATTATTATTATTATTATTATTATTATTATTATTATTATTATTGTTATTATTATTTTATACACCTCTTCTTCGTCTTTCTCTTCCTCCTCTTCTTCCTTTTCACTCCACTCCAAAAATTCAGTCGGATTGTTTACATAATGGCAGGTTTGTTTTTTTGCCACCAGAGGGACGATGATTATGAATGAAAGTAATGATGAATGGAAATGAATGAAATGGAAATGAATGAAAAAGATAACGATAAATGAATGTAGAATAAATGATACAAAAAAATGAATAACGATAATTGATGATGGATGGGATTATACAACCAAATCGATGATGGAAAGTTAAAGTAAGTGAAATGATAACTGAGAAATTGTTGATAAGATAAATAAGTACCGATTTAAAAACAAAAGGTTTCCCTCCGCCAAAATATTAAAAAAAAAAGAAAAAAAGAAAAGAAAAAAAAGAGAGAAAATTAAAACGTAATGGAATCTTCGTAGATAAATGAAGTTTGGGGAGAGATAAAATTTTATTAGCATAATTTCACCGGGGGGAAATTCTGACGGGTGTTTTGTGAGCGTATAAAATATGGCTACGAAGCACATGTTTTCCCCGCCTTGATGAGGTGAAGGAACGGAACGGAACGGAAGAGTTTAACGTGGACGGGTAGGAACAGGAACGGACGGAACGGAACGGAACGGAACGGAAGAGTTTAACGTGGACGAGTAGGAACAGGAACGGACGGAACGGAACGGAATGGGGTGAGACGGATTTTTAATTTTATCTGGACGGGAAGTAGAGAACCGGACGGAACGGAACGGAACGGGAGATTAATCAGGACGGGAAATTGCAGGACCGGGCGGAACGAAGGGAACGGAACGGAGGAATTTAATCGCGACGGGATTTAATCTCTCTGTGATAGCGATGATAAAAAAAGGGAAGAAATGAAAGTGCGGATAAATTTGAGGACACA
>NW_023659368.1:0-7500 GCF_015228065.2 Penaeus monodon
AGGAAATCTTACCTGGGAAATATGAAAGTATCTCGTATAGTAAATTCCTAGTATGAAAACCCCTTGATGATGTATCAGTCATGATTTTTTTGAAGTACATCGGAAATAGTTGAGGTGTGTCAACGTGATCCTCGCATCACCCCATAGAAAGATGGTAACCTGATAGTTGAGATTTCATCACCAAATGAAAGTCTGTGCGATATGCGACATTCCTGTGGCTCAAGTTTCATGTTCTCCTCACAGATCAATGTATGGATTGTCTTTCCTGAGACCTGATGAGGTATTCCAAGGAGAAACTATTAGAGGAACTAAAGAATTTTAATGTAGTGGCAATATAACATTTTAAGAAAGTTGATGGTTTGAAACAGTCGACACCAGTTCTCTTTCTAACTGCCACCACATCAACAGTGGCAGAGGATATATATATATATATATATAATATATATATATATATATATATATATATATATATATAATATATATTATATATATGATATATATATATATATATATATATATATATATATATATATATATATATACATATTATATATATATGTACTCTATATATATACTTTATATATATATATATATATCTATATATATATTATATCATATATTATAAACATATATATATACATATATATTATATATATATATATATCTATATATATATATATATACATATATATATATATATATATATTTATATATATATCTATATATATATTATATATATATATATATTATATATATATATGCGTGTGTGTGTGTGGTGGGTGGGTGGGTGTGGGTATATATATATATATATATATATATATATATATATATATATATATATATATATATATATATATATAAATGCCCCTGGGGTTCCCTTGAACAGAATAACACCCTATTAGCTCCCTATGCCAGGTTGCGGTGAAGCTGTCGGCAGCAGGGCAGTGGATATCTGGTGAAAATACCTTCGGTTCTACTGATTACTGGTTTCACCATACAATATGTCTGGTGTATTACAGTGTAACTGTTTCAAAGCAGCAGAG
The DNA here is from genome assembly GCF_015228065.2 of Penaeus monodon. NCBI lineage: Eukaryota > Metazoa > Arthropoda > Malacostraca > Decapoda > Penaeidae > Penaeus > Penaeus monodon. Next base: position 1,044 of record NW_023659368.1, read on the forward strand.
ATAGTTCCTCCTAGTTAGTTGGAGACTGCGAGTTGAGAAGGAGTCTGGGGGATTCCACTCGTTTTTTTCTTTTTCCCTGAAAAACCTCTAAAAACCAAAATGTTTAAAATACAAATATAATTCATCCCACATCGCCCCGCTGGATTATCAAGGGGGTTGGGAAAGGGTTTTAAAATACCCATCGGGAAAAGCAAAAAAAGGGCATGCCCCAATTAAGAAACACTTTAAAAAATCGGAACGGGGGAAGGGAAAAGGAAAAATGAAAGAGTTGGGTATTTCCCAACCCTGGTCTAAAACAAAAGGGATAGATACAACATTCAAATACAGGAATAAAGTGAGCCCAAACGGGGAAAAGAAAGGGAAGGGTTTAAAAAATTAAAAAAAAAAACCAGTTTTTTTTTCGGGAAAAAGAAAAAGGGGAAAATTTATAGTCACGGATTGGGCTATGATTCCCCACGAAAAAAATAAAAATTTCCACTAATTGGGTACAGCCCAATAAATATCGAAATCCCCAAAACATTGTAATTGATGAAGAAGGGAAAAATTTTTTTAAAAAACTCTCCAAAAAAATTTTTAGACAAAATTTTCAAACAGAGATGAAAAAGTAATCAGGGGGAGACCTAAACCCAAAAAAGTGGAAAAAGTAATCTAAAAAATAAACACCGGGTGGAAAGTTCTTTCTTGGAGTTTCAAAAAGGGGGTAAAAGATTTTATTGAATTCGGGTAGTAAAAAATTTTCTAGTTTTTAGCCAACAATTGTTCCCCCCCCACCCAAGACCTTTTTACACGGGGTTTTCACCAGCCCAAAAGAAAAACGAAAACCAAAATTTGGGCCCTACATTGTTTTTGAACCAAAAATGGAAAAGTTGTTAAAAATCCCAAAGACAAACCTGGTGCCGATGCAAAAAGGGACCATAAACTACTAACTATCGACTTTAAAATAAATCAAAAAAAATGGAGCGCCCCAACACCACCTCTAAAGCGGGGACTAAAAAACTTTTGAAAACAATTACAGAATTACAGTGTCAAAAAAATTTTGAATTACTAAATCAATGTGAAGAGATAAGACCCTAATGATTTGGGGGAAAGGGAAGGGAAAAAAACTTTTGGGCTGAACGCTGCTTAAAAAACCTATTGCCAAAAAGAAAAAAAAAATTCCCCCGGGTATCTGAAGAAAAAACCTATTTTGAATTTGGGAAACAAAAAGTTTCCAAAATAAAAGGGGGAAAATTTTAATAACCCTTTGAAGATAAATTTAAAAAAAAAAAATAAAAAAATTCAAAGATTTTTGCGCCCCGAGATAAAAAAAAAAATTTTTTAAATAAACATTGCCAGAAAATTTTGAAAAGGGGTTCTATCAAAAAGCCAACTAAAAAATTTTCCTCCCAAAGGAGTAGGGAAACAGTCACAAAAATTTTAAAACCCTAAAATGGACCCCCCCCCCCCCCTACCCCCCCCAAAAAAACCTGAAGATGGACTATTTTTTATGTGATGGAAAAAAATCAAGATAGAGGGAATAAATTTTTTTCCCAAACCTATACAAAAAAATAAAGATCTACCCCCCAACATTTTGGACTAAATGACAGCAAAGATAAACCCCACCGTCACTGCTGGGACAAAGTTATAAAGCCATAAAAAAAATTTAAAAAAATTTAACAAGAGCTGGGAAATAGATGAAATAACAGCGGGAACTAATCAAAGGGCTGGCAAAGTGTTAAATGCTTCTTCTACGGGTTTTGTACGAAAATTGGAATGAAAAAATGGGGGAAAGGGACGGGGTAAAATCGTCTTTGCCCCCAAATACCAAAAAAAGGTGTGCACCCCTTTTTGCAAAAATCCCGGACAATTCCCTTAAAAGTCACAGAAAGAAAAATTTTTTTTTGAAAATTATTGCTGAAAGAATGAAATTGAATTTAAAGAGAAAAACCCTGCAGACGAAAAAAGCGGGTTTTTTTTCCCCCTGGAAAAGGTACCAGGGGCCGGTTCTAAATCAAAAATTAATCATAAAAAAAGCAAACACCAGAAAGCCCCTTCCTTTTTTTGGGGTTTTTTTTTTTCTTCGTTCTCGGGGCCCCTTTTGATACTTTTAAAAATCACGTACCCCTTTTGGAATAGCAAATAAATATGGGGGTTTCCCCCAAAACACTCACCCAACTAATAAAAGCCTTTTAAGGCCCAAACAAAAACCCAACTGTAAGAACCTTTAATGGGTTAACAAATTTTTCCAAAATCAACAAAGGGTGCGACAAGGTTCCCATTCTGTCTCCAAAACCTTTTTAATATAATTCTGAAGCAATTATGAAGTTTCTTTAAAAAATTTTTTAAAGGAACTGTAATGTTTGGGGGATAAAAAATTTCAGTTTCCCGTTAAAATTTTTTTTTTAATTGCCGCGTATCTTTAAACCTACAACAACTTTTTAAAAAAGTTAAGAAGAAAAGCGAAAAGGCGGGTTTTTTTTTCCAAAATGCCAAAAAAAACTAAGATCTGAAGTTCCCAAGCTAATGGGACAGAAAACGATGAGGAGCATGTAAAAATTCAATGGAGGGGGTTGTAGAAAATGTGAAGGAGTTCACTTATCTTGGAGCTTTTTTTAACAAAATAAAATTTAATATTCCCCGGAACATAAAAAAAGAATTGCCATTGCAAAATGCCACATTTTGCTTTTAAATAACATCTGGAAAGAACTGAAGCATTCCCTTACGGACAAAACTGAGGTTATTGAACTCATTAGTTTGGGCCCCAAATTGGGGGTCCCTATGGTTTTTTGATTTTTGGGGGGGTGAAAAGATGACAAAAAAAGGTCAAAATTTTTTAAATTGGGGGTTTTCGACAAATTTACGTAAATTAAAAGGAAAAGAGAAGAAAACAAAAGAGAAATGGGTGAAAAAGTTTAAAATTTTAAAGACCCCCCTTTTTGGAAAATCTTGAAAAAAAAGGAAAAAAAGTTTATTGTTCCCTGTGATGAGAATTTAAAAATATTGAGAAAACTTGCTGGAAAAAGGGTGGTGATAGGGAAAAAAGGAAGGAAACAAACCCAAGGCCCAAATTTAGCGACAACCCCAAAAATGTTTTTTCGGGGGTCCCATGGGACAAGTAAAAAAAACGCAAGATTTGAGTTGATGTCGAAGGGTGGTTTGGGGGGCCCCGGCTTTCTCAAACATGAGCATACCCTTTTTGTGATATATAATATTTTTATATATATATATATATATATATATATATAAATTTTAAATATACTTGGCGGGGGGATATATATATACATATTTGTGTGTTTGGGGTGGATGTGTGGGTTTGGGGTTGTATGTTGTGTGTGTGTGTGTGTGGTGCATATATAAAATATATTATATATAAATTTTTATATATAATAAATTAAAATATATTTTATAAAAAATATATTTTTAAATACAAAATTTCATTACATATATATTAAAAAATATATTTTACATATTATAAATATAACTATATATATAATTTTAAAAATATAAAATATATATATATTTTTATATTTTTTAAAATTTGTTATTTAATTTTATATATATATATTTATATAAAATATATAAAATTCTATAAAATATATATATATTTATTATGTTTGTGTGTGGGGTTTTGTGGGTGGGTGGGGGGGATGCCCGAAAATTATAGAAAAAATAGATAAAGGTTACATTGATACATGATTTCACCCACACACAAACCACACACACACACACAACCCCACCCACACACACACACCCACACACCCACACCACAAAAAAAAATTTTTATATATTATATATATTTTAAAATATTTATATAATATATAAAATATATATAATATCAAAAATTTTAACAAAATTTTATATATATATATTTTATATATACATACACAGACCCACACACCACATATAAAAAAATTTTTTGTTGTATGTAAAAGTATATAAAACGTTATACATATATTATGTGTGTGTGCGTGTGTGTTTTTTATATATATTTTTATATATATTATTTTATATATATATATAATATATTTTTTTTGGTGTTTGTGGGTGTTTTGTTTTTTGTTGGGTGGTTGTGTGTGGGGTGTGTGTTTAAATCTAAATCCTATTATCTATCTATCTATCTAAACTTTTATATTTTTATATATATTTTTATATATATTTTTAAATATAATTTATTTTTTATTTATTTATGTGTGTGGTGTATTACATTTTATACATTAAAATATATAAAATATATATAAAATTTTATAAAATTATATATATATATAATATATATATATTATCTTTGTTGTGTGGGTGGTGTGTGTGTGTGGGGTGTGTTTTGTGTGTGTGTGTGTTGTGGTGGGGTGTGTGTTGTGGTGTGTGTGTGTGTGTTGTGTTATATATATTATATATAATATATATAAACTATATATAATATTTAAAAATTATATAATATATTAAAACATCAAAAATATATATATATATATATATATAAAATATTTTATAAATTAAAATATAATATATAATAAACAAAAAAAAATTTTATTTTATAAAAAAGTAGGGATAAGAGTAAACCAATTCCAATGAACCCCAGAAATCTGGCCGTAACGAAGTACCCCTTATTTTTAACAGTTCCCTTTGGGGAAAATGCGTACAGCGTAAACTACGCAACATAAAAGTTTAAATTTTGAATGCCCGAAAATTTTTAAAACCCACTGTAAAAAAAAATCCAAATTCCTTACATTGGGGGGTTTTATATATTTTTTGACATTGCTACTATTTTTAATTTTTTTTTGATGGATTAGATAGGGGGGGGGAAATTTTTTACGAAAAGGGACCTTATAAAAAAACAATCTCTTAAAGTGGGCCAAATGAAAAAAAAACAAAAAAAGGAAAATTTGAAAATAAAATAAATTTATTTCTCAAGTTTCCAAAGAAAGGGAAACCTGGAGAAGAAAACAATTAAATGTAAAATGGGGCCCCCAAATGAACTAGGTGAGACGTTGGGGAGTAACAAGGGAAACATTTCCCGCCCGAGCTTAGCCACCTTGGGAAAAAGCCCCTCACCTGAGGGTTTTCCCCCACGCCCGATTGTTCCCAAATATTGGTAAACTAGTAAAATGTTTATAGTAAAAATAATACGTTCCCAAAAGTGACAATAACGGGCCTTGGGGAAAAAATATAAAAACAGTGAGTCAAATATACAATTAAAAGGGGTTAAAGGGTGTGGGCGTGATTTGGGACGGGGGCGTCCGACCCGCCGAGGGGTCCCCATAAAAGCAAAATTATAAACCTCGGTAAGACATAAATGTAGGGCATGAAAACATGTCTAATGACATGAAATGGGTTAAAAATAAAGAATTGGAAAAAAAGGGGGTTTCCCTGAGATTCTTAAAAAGGTACGGAGATGTAGAGGCAGGTGCGTACCGGGGAAGGATTTGAAAAGAGGCAGGTGCCCTACGGGAAAATGGGGTACGGCGCCCCACGTGAGTGGACGAAAAACAACGGAAACCCGTTAACTAAATGCTACGCTCCGATATATGTGCCCGTGCCCAAAACGTCAGCAAACATAGTGTTTTTTTAATGTGGTAAGGGGTACCACCCCCCGAAAATGGTGTATAAACTGACTGTTTTTACATATTTATTCAATAAATTTGGGTGCGGGAAACTTAATTTTTAAAGGGCACCCATTTTAAAAGGGATTTCAAGGTGGGGGTATTAAAGGTTTCCTGTAGGGAGGGTTTTTTTTTTTTTGTGGGGTTTTAAAATATTTACTCAAAAAATTTTAAAAGTGAAATGGTTTTTTTTTTGTATTCAACCCTAACAATGACCGAAATCAAAAAGGTGATCCATAAGGGGGTAACTGGTGGAGGGCCCCCGTCCCCGTGGGGGGGAAACTTGCACCAAGATTAAATTTTTCCCGACTCTACCACCATCACCCCACATAATTATATATATTATATATATTATATATTTTATATTATATATTTATTAATTATATATTTATATATAAATATATATATTTTTAATTTTAATATTATTATTTTAAAATAAAATATAAATATTTATATAAAAATATAAATGTATATATAAAATTTATATTTAAAATATAAATATTTTATAAAAAAATTTTAAAAAATATATTTTAAATTTTATATAAATTATATAAAATTTTAATATATTTATATATTAAAATATATGTAAAATTAAATATATATATATATATATTTTAATTTTTTTAAAAAAAATAAATTATATATTAAATATATATATATATTTTTTATATATATAGGTATATATATTTTATATATATATTATTGATTATAAAATATTTTAAAATAAAAATATTTATAATTTTAAATATTTTATATATTTATATTTTATAAAAATTTATAAAATAATATTTTAATATATAAAAATTATATTTATTAAAATATAAAAATTAATATATTTTTTATATATTATATACTTATAATATATATATATATTTTAAAATATA
>NW_023659368.1:12500-15000 GCF_015228065.2 Penaeus monodon
GCCTGAATTTTTCGTTTTGAAATGACAAAAAGGGGTGCATTGGGGTAATGTTTAGAAAATCATATCAGAAATAATTATTTTGATTGTTATATATATATAATATATATATATATAATATATATATATATATAATATATATATATATATTATATAATATATTTAATATGTAATAATAAAGGGATCGACTTGGATTCAATGTATGTTTAGAAAAGCATGAAAAGAAATAATTTTAATATTTTAAATCGGAATACAAAAAAGTTGGGGGGGTAAACTCCACTAAGGTACTGCCTTTATGTTTTTTTTTGTGTGTTTGGGAGTTATTTCATGCCGAGTGTATCTTCTTCACCATATTCGGATTAAAGAATTGAAGGCGGAGAGAGAAGAAACGCTGTTAAAATTTCTCACGAAGATCGTTTCTTCCCCGGCCTGAAAGGATTCCTGTAAACACCCAGTTCCTGCAAAATCGAGGTGAAATGGCGTGGTCGAGTCGCACTGGAAGGGTTTTTTTGTTGCTGACTGCTGGCTGTGACGCGTTGAACCATGGGGAAAATTAAATTTGGTTTTTTTTTTGAGCGCTACAAAGTGAGAAAAAAAATTGGGACCTCCTGTCAGGGTCGGTTTTGATTGTGGACTCTGAGGGTGGAAGAACTCCTGGGCCCCATGAGGGCAGGGGCATTGGTACCCCTTTGGGGGCCTTTGGGGGTATTTCCTGTAATGATATTGCCTGGGGGGAGCGGGGAGACGGTGGAGGGGCCCCCCCGAAAGGGGGAGAAGAAATAACAAGGATAGAGATAATAAGATGCAATATTTTTTTAGTAGCCATAGAGCCGGGACCCTAACCTTCTTTTTCCATCGGCATTAAGGGAAAAAGACGTGAAAAAGGAGGGGAAATAGCGGAGCAAAAATAGCGCACGGGAAAGCAAGAAAGCAAGCGACGAGATAAGAATGAAGGCGCCTTCGGGTAACAAACTTACCCTGGGAAAGTCATATGGAGTGTGTGGTGTGTGTGGTGTGTGGTGTGTGTTTGTGTTGTGTGTGTGTGTGTGTGTGTGTGTGTGTGTGTGTGTTGTTTTGTTGTGTATTATTATATGTATATATATATATATAATATAAAAATTATCATATAATATATAATATATATAATATATTACATATATTTTTAATAGTATATATATTATGTATTTTTTAATGTATGTATGTATTATGTATGTATGTAGTTTTGTAGTATGTTTATTATTATGTATATATATATATGTATGTATGTATTATGTACACCACCACACACACCACACAACACACACACACAACACACACACACACACACACGCACACCCCAAAACACACACACACACACACACACCCCAAACACACACACACACACCACACACACCACACACACACCACACCCACACACACACGCACACACCACACACACATATTCATATATATATAATTTTTAAAATTTTTATATAATATAAATTTTATATAATTATATATATAAAATATTTTATAATTTTTTAAAACAAAAACAAAAAATAATGCGCGCCATTCATTTGCCCTTTTGGGGTCCGTACCATGCAAGCGGATGAGTAAAAGTTTTCTCTCAAAAAACGAGAGAGAAATGAGAATATACATACCTGTTGGCAGAAAAAAAGCTTCTTTATAAATGAAATAGGGACATGCGACAAACAAAAGAGTAGTTAAAAAGACGAAGAGATGGGAAAAAAATGGAGAGGGAGATGGGTGGGGGATGGGCGTTGCCAAGCAACTTGCAAAGGTCGAAGGCACTTTACGTCACGGAGAAAGGTTTAAAAAAGTGTACGCAATTTTAAAGGTCCAAACGCGTTCCCTTTACAAGACTTGTGGACGAAAACCCCTTTTGGAATGATTGGATGTTTTCGCGGATTGTTCCAAACTTTTTCAAACCTTTAACCCTCGGTATTTTTAAGGTGGGAAGAGAAAATATCAACCAGTAAATGCGTTGAATAACAACAAATTTTTCAGCGTTTAAGTACTTCCTATTTCAATTTTAAAAAAAAAGGAGATTATATAGCTTGTTCAAATAGACGGGGTTTACAAGAGCGTTTTTACCAATGCCGTAATAGCTGCCTCACTGGCCCCGCGACCGCCACAAGATGGAAAGGGGTTTCCCGGCTGTTTCCGATTTATCTTTGTTCTCGTATTCCCTCAGTCTCCCCCAAATTTCTTTAATGTCCCTCGCGCCTCACGGAGCTGCTTACACGTCGGGAAACAAAATGGGAGGTGGGTGCCTTGACGCGAACCTACGGCGCTCTTTTAGGCGTGAGTCCTGTGGTCCTGCCGGGAAAAGCCACGGGTGAAGGCTGGGCGGGTCTTCGTGCGTTCGGGGGGTTTTAAAGTAAATTTATGCTGTGTACACAAACACACACACCCACACATACAATACACTGCACATGCACATGCACACACACACACACCCCACACCCACACCACACACCCCCACAACACACCCACACAACAC
>NW_023659369.1:0-21494 GCF_015228065.2 Penaeus monodon
AATCCTTTTAAGGCATAATTTTTTTTTAAGTAGAAAATTTTTTCCTTTTTTCCCCCCTTAATAAACTTTTTGGGCCCCCCCAAAAACAAATATGGGGTTTTTTTTTCCTACTACCCCCCCCCAAACGGGTTTTTTTGAAATTTTAAAACATTGTCCCAACTTTCTATGTAATTTTCACTGTCTAGTTCATAAATTTAAATAATGTTTTTTTGATGGGGACCATCATTTGGCCCCAAGGAGATATGAAACCCAACTCATGAACATTTTACCTATTCTACTATTCAAAAAACCCTTTTAATTTTTGTCAAAAGTATTTTCACACTACTAAACATAGTTTATTGAATGTTTAAAAGAAGTACACTCTCTTCCCGCACGACCCCCAAAGCTGTACATGCAGGGGGGTCCATTGCTTTACCTTTTTTATTCTTTCCCTCCCCACACGAATTCCATGTTGCGTAGTCTATCCCTTGAAAAGATCTAGCTGTTGAAGCATAGTGGCAATGGTAAGACGGATTTACCCCATTTTAGACCACTGTAGGGGATGCGGAGATCCCTGGGGGGCCAAAAAGCACACCTCGCTCCTCGGGGAAGCCGTACCCAATTTACCTATTTTTGTGGGCCCCATTCGGGAAACAAAATATATAAATAATATAATATTATATATATATTAATATATTTTAATAATATATATATACATATTATACACGTTTGGGGTGTGTGTGTGGGGTGTGTTTGTGTGTGGTTACAAGAATATTATATAATACATATTAATATATTAAATATATTATAGATTAATATATATAATATATAAAAATTACCACATTTATATAAAGAAATTGGGGTGTGGTGTGTGTTGGGATACAACACACACAAACACCCCCCACACACACACACACACCCCACATATATATATATATATAATAATATAATTAATATATATTAAAAAATATATTATATATATTATTTATATTATATATATATATATAAATTTATAATTATATATAAAATAATCAATATAAAATATAATTGGGGTGTGTGTGGTGTTGTTGTGTATTTTGGGGTGTGTGTACATATATATATATATATATATAATATTATATATTTATTTTATATATATATTATATATATATATAATTTAAATATATAATATATTTTATAATACAATATCATAACACATACACACCAAAACAACCTCACACCACACTCACATTTTTATTTTTAAAATATATAATAATTATATAAATATATATTATAATTAAACCAAAAATAATAATATAATATATATATATAATTACTATATATAATAATATATTAATATATATATAATATATATATATATATAATTTTATTATCTATTTAAATTTTAATTAAAAATAATAAAATATATAATTTTAATAAAATATATATTTTAAATTTTATATTATATATATGTATATATTTTATATATTTGCTAGCCGGGTTTGTCTTGGGAAAAATGTGCGGTCGCGTAACATATGTGTCAGGAGTGGGAATTTTTTATATTTTTCGGGGAGCGCCGATTTTTAAGTCCCAAAAAAAGGGGCAGCCATGAGGAAGGGGTATGACTGAGGGAGGACGAGTAGGGAAGCGAGCCCGGGACCTGATCAGCCATGCTGGGCGGGAGGGGAGGAAAGGCACAAAGGGCAAAGCAGGCAAAGGGGGACGCGAGAAGGCACCTCGGGGAGATGCAGGAGGAAAGGGAGAGGACAGTTCTCCCAACTTGTTGAGGTGCACAGAGCAACTTGCATCGTAAAAGAGGGAAATCAGCAGTACACGAAAAGGCTGAAACAGCGGAAAGTGAACGAGGGAGAGGTGCGACTCTAAAAGGGGGGGTTTCGGGGCCTGAGGGGGGAAGGGAAAAGGGGAAAGGCGGGGTCACGAGGTAGTAACGTTGAAACAAGAAGGCAGACAGTTTGGCAACAGATCCCAGAGTGTCAGATTTGGGGTCTGCCTGGGGCCCCGTGGCGGGAAACCCCCCGGGCTCGCGCGTGGCAAAGCCGTGGTCGCTGAGAAGGGGGGGAAACCATCGGAACCGTTTCCCTTTGGGTTGGTGGCGGCAAACGGGGCCCCGGTAAACCCGCCCGTTGCCCCCCTCACCCCTTCCTCCCCCCAGGGTGTTATTTTCACGGCCGCTTTCCCCCCCTGCACCCCCTCAGCCCCCAGACATTCTGTGAAGCGAAGCCAGTGAGTACAAAGGGGAAGGGGGTGGGGGGCATTTGTCCCCCAAATTTGAAAGCTGCATTGCCCGGGGCGGGGACCCAAGGAAAAAGAAAGGGCCCTGCAGTGGTAACAGCGTAAGGGGGCCCCCCCGGTGGAAGTGTTGGGATTCCGGATCCCAACATGCCTTTACACCAGCGGGCAAAAGGTTTTGAAAACCCGTTTCGGCCCCACCACCAGCGAGGTATACGGGCCCGTTTAAAGAACGGATCGTGAGCGTGGCGAGCCCGTCCCAGCTGGCCGGGATGTGGAGGCCCTGGTAAGGAGGTCGCCCCTCGGTGCGGAAGAGAGATCTGGTCCTGGCCCGCGATTCTTTTTGACGTTTTGCAGGACCAGCAGCTGCAAATCACGTCAAGCAGGCACACCCTGAGGATTTGCAGGTGGCGTGGCAAGGGCCTTTTTCGGGGCCTTTAAGGCAACCAGTGGCCTGGGCCAGCTACCGCCCCCCCCGTGACCCCCGGGGCGGGGGGCTAAAGTGGAGAAGTTTCCATTTAGGAAGGTGAGCCCCCAGCCTTTCCCAAGGGTTGTGTTGGGGCTGCGGGGAGGAAGGGCAAAGAGTGTCATTCGGGGACGGGGAACCTCCCCTCAACCGGAAGGATTTTTGATGCCTTCCCGCAGTCTGCAAGGACTGGGCAGGTATGGTCACCCTCCGGGCAGTCCTAAGGTAAGGGGTGGTACAGGCGGAAAAAATCGGACAGGTGGGAAGGGGGCCAAAAAACCGGGCCGTCCCCTTCCCCGGGGCCCGGGTTGGGTAAACTGCCGTCGAACCAGCACGATGCAGGTGGAGGTCATAGTGGGGGGCCATGCCGCCTGCAGTGGACACTGGGGCTGAGAAGGGCCCTAGTGCGGGCCCGAATGTTGGAAAATAGGGGCTTCCCGGCCCCAGGAACTGGTGGGTCAGGGACATTTTGTGCGTGGGGGGTCGTATTGGGTGGGCGCACGGTGCACGGCTGCCCCGGATTTTTGGGGCCCATTGGACGAGCACGTTGCGGGCCTTGACTACCTACGCAGAGTGGCGGGGTGACCCTTGGACGGAAGCTGGTGAGGGGCCGGTGAAGAGGGGCCCTTTTTCTTTTAAAAGGTTTTGGCTGTGAGGGTAGTTACGGCTTGAGCGACTGCACCTTTTCCCCCAGGACAAATCTAGAATCTGATGTGACGTCAAAGTATTTCGGGAGTAAGGCCCGTGGGCCCTTTAAAACCCGCAGCTGGCTGATGGCGTAGCGGTTTTGGGAGAGCCTTTTTGGCCCGGGGGGGGGTTTTGTACAGTGTTGGGAGCTAACTTCTTGATAAGGCCCCCAATGGGCCAGCTGGTGCAAAGTGGGCATTGTGGGAAACAGAGCGTCCAAAAGGTTTTGGGGACGAGGGGGGTTGGGGGGGGGGGTGGGGCCTTGCCTGACTTTTCCCCGAGGATTGGCGCACCCGGAGCGCCCCTAACCTGACGGAGGGACAGACGAGAAGAGATTAGCCCCCGTACGGGGATGAGGAGGGCAGACCTACCGAGATGAGGACAGCATTTGGACCGGTGAGGGCGATGCAGCAAAGCAAGGGGGACAGAGAGGTTTGGGACAGGAGATACCCCTCTGGGTGCACTGCCAATCTACCGCCCCAACCTCCCTCAGAGAGACCCAGCGAGAGCGAAAAAAAGGCCGCGCTGGATGAAAGTTTTTTTTGTTTGAGAAAAATGAATTTTATTAAATTTTTTTGTATTTTTTTTCAGGTTTTGATTGTCAGACGACGGGTCGTCGCAGAAGGGGGGGATAGTGCTATGCCAGTGGGTCTTTTCTCTGTGCGAAACATGTGTTAAATTAAAGGGGCCTGGGCGAACAGACGCAGTGGCTGTAAGCGGAGGGGCTGAGGAACAACCAGGAGAGACGCAGTTTGGGGCTGCTCCTGAAGACCTCGTGTGTGCCAGGGCCCTGATATAAATTTTGGTTGCCTTTATAAGCTGTTTTTCGGCAGGTGACTTCGGTTTCCCCGTATTGTGCCTATAGAAAAGTGTAGGGGGAAATAGTTGTTTAAAAAAAGGAAAGACTGCATTTGTGTTTTTTTGTGCCTGCCTCGCCAGGGGGGGTTTTTCCCCCTGGTGTTCGGGACGCGGGGGGCCGGTGCCCCTTGGAGCTGCATTTTCACGCCCCTGTGGATGCCCCGCTGTAGCCCCCTTTTTTGGGGGCAGAGGACGGGGGTCGGCGTAAAAATAAACATAAGTGTGGATTATTTGTAAGATATTCTTTTTTTTTAAATCTATTTCAGATGTTATAATTGCATTTATTATTTATTTATCTGTTTATTCATATTTGTGTCAATCTGAAAAAAGTTTCCACACCTTGCATTTTGGGCAGAGTATCAGGTACTTTTCCTTTTACTAAAAAACTAAAAATATTTTTCTTTATTAATTTCTGGAAAATTTTTGTATTTTAATTTTTTTAGGGACTTTTATGGGGGGGGAGAGATTTTTTCTATTTGCATGTTGGAAAAAATACGACGTTTTCTTGTGTAGCATTCGTGTTTTGTTGCAACCGCGGACCAACATAAATGAATGTATTTAAATGTTCGGGATTTCGGGATGTTGCAAAAAGGCCTTTTTTTTTAACCCCGTCTTTTTTGCTTACTTGCTGATAGGTTGAAAGCTGGGATTTTATTGTTTGTTAGTTATAAACTGTAAAGAAATAAGTGTCTCTGTTGTTTAGTCCTCCTGATTGTTTGCAAAATTCTTCAGTCTGGAACTAGACATTTTATTAATCTCATCACCGTTGTTTTTATTACTTAATTATAAGATCAATGAAATTTGCATCTTTTACTGTTTTTTTTTTTTAAAATTTCCCATACCACCCCCCATTCATTACTATTTTTCTTTCGAACCCATTTTTTGTCTCAAAGTTCATAATTTATATGATTCTGTGCGTAATGCGTGGCTGTATTACCTCACCATCGTCCTCGTTGAGTTTTTGAGAAGTGGTCATCCTGTTGTCAACCATTCAGTAGGGTTCATTACATTTCCACATGAGGAGTTCCTTGCTGGCGGGTTTTTCGAACTGATATCAGGCCTTACAAAATCATTGCAAAACAGGAGACGGCAGCAAAGATGCTATCAATGAGATGGAAAAACTTGGGTTCCATGTAGAGGGGGAAAGTGAAATTAATAAATATGCTCCAAATACAAAATTCAGGGGAGAAATTCGGGGGAAATTTTAAACCCTCAAATTTTCCTTTTAAATTAGGGAATTTAATTTTTTATTATGAACCCCCTGCCAGAGCGAAATAAAGTTTAATTTCTTTTTTTTAAAAAACTTTTTTGTTTTTAGTTTTTTTGCGTAATAAGACAAAACCATCCCAACATGCATCACCACACCACAACAACACACATCTACACACCACGCACACACATACATCACAACACACACACACGACACAAAACCCACACGCACAACCACACCACACCACAAATACAAATAATAACCAACCAAAAAACACACACACACCAACACAACAAAAAAATAAGAGGGGAGGACAAAGGGGAGAGGGGAAAGAGGAAGGCGAGGAAAGAGAGGGGAAGAGGAGAGGGGGAAAAGCAGGGGGGGGAAAAAGGGAGAAAAAGGGGGGAGAGAAGAGGGGAAGAAAGAAAGAGAGGGGGGGAGAGAGAGGGGAGGGGGAGAGAGAGAGAGAGAGAGAGGAGGAGAAAGAGAGGAGGAGAGGAGGAAAAAGAGAGAGAGAGAGAGAGGGGGGGGGGGGGGAAAAGGGCAAGGGCCTTTTACCATGTAACCTAAATTCAAGGAAGTTTACACGAGTTGGAAGATAGGCGACTTTTTTTTTTAAATTTTCAGCTTTATTCCCATTAAAAAGAATTTCCCCCAAAATTTCAATTCTTAGTTATGTTACATCCATATTTTCTTTTAATTGTGAATAATCTACTCTTTTTCCATGCTTAGTTTACTTTATAAAAACAAGTCGAACGAACTTTTATATAGAACCCCCTTCATTCCAAAATCTTTCCAAAAATTTCCCCATCGCGATTGGTTTTTCCCCGCGTTAGCTCTATGAGATTGCGAAATTCGGGCTTTCCCCCGGGCCTTTCATTTTCCCCGGGCCCTGTGTCAGCTTTTTATGGCGTTCATTTGGTTCTTGATATTGGTGTTACCGTGGCGGTGGATTGCCAGCGGGCGTCCTGAGCGGGTTAAGCACGACGGCTGGCGCGGGCTTTGTCTCGGAATTGCGGTTTGAAACAATTTTAAGAATGTACAGTTGGCGTTGGCTCGCCGCAAGCACAACACCCTTTCACTTCTATTGTTTTTGATCTGCCTAACGTGGAAACCCTGGCGTATTCTGTGAAAATGTTTTGGGCTCTGTTTTTATTTCAGAGATGATTGATATTTAAAATTATCTGCCCGTAAAAAGCTAAGGTCTTTAGCGGCGAATACCTTTTTAAATAGAAATAAAAAAATTTTAAAATTTAAAAAATCTACAATGATGTTTAAATAACATGAAAAAATTAAATCAAAGAAAAATATTATCTCAAAGTGTTAAAAATTATTGCATAAACATTAGCATAATTAAATTTTTTATTAAAAATATTATTTCCCCCAAGGGAAAAACTAAAAGACCCTAGGGTCAAATCCCCCCCCTAATTTTTATGTATAGGGGGGACAAGTGAAAGTCTTTTCAAGAAGTGAAAAATTTTTCCATACATTCGTTTTAAAGGGGGCTCTTGGATCCCTCACAAAGTGCTTATTTTACCATTTGGCCCTGAGTCAGTTTGTGTGCCGATTTACCCTTTGTTAATGAACTTCCCTTTTCGGTTGGGTGGGGCAGTCACCCAACGCCAAGCCCTCTCTAACTCTCGCGTTTTTTTCGGAGAAGCCTCCATTTTTCCCCCCCATTTTCGCGAAGAAAAACCCCTATGCGGGTTTCAGGTCGGGGTGGAGAGGAAAACGAGAATCACAAGGCTAGGCAGTCCCTTTGGCCCTTCTGATCGCTCGCTATCCCACGATAAAAACTGGCTGGACCCAAACCCAGGTTATCTTTTACGTGTTGGAATCAGTGAAGCCAATCTTGAACCTCCCCCACATTGGATGGAGATTTAAGCTCTTGATTGTTTTGAAAGGCACTACGAGGTAAAATATACCCAAAATAGAATGGTTATAAGACTCTAGCTTTAACTGCTGAAAAGGGGGCGTAACTCGCAGTGAAGATCGAGGCTGCAAGAAAGACTGCCGAGGAGTTTCCCTTTGTCACTGCGCAAAGCCCACACCTTTTTTGATTTCGAACATTGTTTTATTTTTGCGTCGATCCTTGGATTAGAATATGCTGAAGAAATCTCTCTTGATTTCGTTTCAGATCTCTCCCCTTCCCCCAAATTCCCGACCAACCCAGTCGTTTTGATTAGTAAGGGGGAATGGGGGAAATTTCCAAACACCCAGAACCTTAGTGAGACTTAAAATTAAGTTCTACAAGATTTCATTCCCACCTGGGATCGTATCCTCAAGGGGGTTAAAACCAATCTGGATTAGGAGACCCGGGAATCCTTTGTAGTCTCGTGTAGTAAAAAGGTTATGTAGCCCCGGTTTTAATAAGAGGGGGTTCTCCACTCCAGCATACGGGGACCACGGGGAAAGACCCTGAAAACCCCCCCATACAGATTCTGAGGCTTTTTATGAACCGATCCAAACCCGGAGAAAGGGGGAGTTGCAGATAAATAAGTTTCAATCCATAGTCAAGCTACTCGAATAAGTGCTCGGTAAAGGTAGAAGCGGTGCGGTCGCCCCCCAGATAAATTAAAAGAACCCCGAAAAATACTAATGCTTTGTACCCTTTTATTTTAAAACGTTGATGTGAGGCCCCATTTAAGTTTGAGTAAAAAATTAGACCCAAGTATTTCACCTTGAAAAACTCGTGGGTTTGCCCCTAAATAAGGGAAGGAGGAATTTTCCTCGTTTGTGGAAATATACCCATGGTCTTGTTGGAAAAATTTAAACCCCTGATATTTCCCCATTACAACCTGATTTATTGCAGTCTGCCCCTTTTTGCAATCCTGCAAGTTTCCCCCTTTAGCAGTACAGTGTAAAGTAATCCACATACAATTTCATGGGACACCCCTTGGAAAAAACCTTCATGCTTTAGAAGGCAAACAGGGTCACATTTAAAGGGGACCTCCCGTGGGCCCCTTTCCAGCGATCTTCCCATTTTAGAGAAACTTTTTCCTACCCGAACTCAAAATTTCCTGTTAGAAGGGAAGTTTTTGTATGAAAAGGTAATGCTCCTTAACCCAAATTCATAATTCATGAGTATCCCATGTTAAAAGTGTATTGTAAGCCTTTTAAAGGTCAAAAAAAGATGCTACATGTGACTCGCGTGCAAAGGGAATTCCCCGTATAGCATTTTCCATCCTCAAAGGCATCTGTGGTTGATTTAATTTTTCAAAAGCCAATTGTTTGGGGGTTTCTGTTTTTTTTTTCCCAGAGCCATGTAAACCCTGAAGTTCCCCTTTTTCTCATCGCTGCGTGCGCTGGTGAGGGAAATTGGTCTTTAATTTCCTGGTGGGGGAAGCACTTTGCCAGGTTTAGGAACAGGAATGATATCTTCTTCAGTGGGGCATTTGGGGCCCTCTCTATAGACCTTTAAATGGGTTAAACGGAACTTCGGGAGTCTGGTAGGGGATTTTTTTGGGTAGGGAAATCCTCACTTTGGGCATTCTTACGGCAGAGCTGAAAAGCAGTCATTCCTTGCCAAAAAGGCAAGTTGTTGGAATTTCTGTGCAGTCTCGAAGAAGACCTGGGTTTTGTTTTTGGGTTCGCCCAAAAATGGAGAAGAGCGTGTAGATGCCCCAGGAGATCTCTCCCCATGGATTTAGTAGCCATTTGAAAACATCTTTTTTATCGTGATGATTATCCCATCTATCTTCAGAGCGGGTTTTGACTGGATAGCTTTTTCCAGCGATCTACCCCCTTTGCCCCATCCCATGCTGGGGAGTCCCAGAGTTTAATCGGGAGACATACTGTCCCCACGACGTCTTCTAGCCTCCTTTGCCCGCCGGGCCTTACGGGTTTTTGTATTTGATAAAAAGTTATAGCTGGGGCGTATTCATTTGTTTAAGCAGCTTTTTCCGTTGACAGCTTTTTGACCCCCAACACCTTTGGTACTGGAGGCGAGGGGGTAGGCTGCATTTTGGGAGTGGAGCTTCTGCTGAAAGGTGAATTGTGATGTGAGGTGTTTAAACGAAATTTTTGAATACACGGGAAAATCATTCACAGATCCGCAATAGCAGTTGACAAAAGATTCCAGTCCCCCCAGTTAAAAGTCCCTCTCGCCCCATGGCGGGAATCCATTACCTCCCCCAAAAATGGAAAGGGCATTTCCATGAAGTCCCCCAGACTCCCAAAGTAAAGTTAAACTGGAACAGGACCTTTTGATAGGTCTTATTGGAAAATGTCCCCAGTTTAAATTTGGAAATGTTGGGATTTTAGTTCAGTAAAACTGCACTATTTTAAGAAAAAAGGACCCCAAAGGCCCCCTCCTTGAGGGTTGCAAAAAGGTCCCCCCAGAGGTGATGCGCCATTAAAATTTCCCCCAAGAGTAAAATTTTGGTGGAAAGCTCAAGTGATTTTCAAATCATTAATGTTCAGATTAGGGGAGGGGTAGATGGTTTAAACAGTTTAAGGTCGGTCAACCCCTTTTCTCACATTTTTCACCTGCAGGTTGTCTGCAGGTGGGGGGCCGGAAGGGAATTTTGACGATATTACTGCTGCCCTCCGGGGCCTTGTAAAAGGCCCCATAAGGGTTGAATTTGGGAAATCCTCTCAGGAAATGGTAAAATTTTCCGGTCAAATTCTTGAAGGGCTACACAAACGGGGTTCCAGAAGCAAGATTTGCATTTTCCCCTTTGCATAAATTCCCTACTTTCCCTGGTTAGGGTACCGTTCTTATTTATTTCTCAAGGTTTTGGGCAGCACATGTGGTAAAGGGTTTGCCCAACCTTTAGGCTGCCCCTTTCCCCGGATCGGGAGTATTTTTAATATTTGTTGACCTTGGAACTATTTTCCCAAGGTTTCCCCTTGGACATTTTTAGGATTCTTTGCTGGGCAAAAGGACCTGAGCCTTTGCTTCGGGGTCATTCTGTCTACGCGGGGGCCCCCTGTGGGTTTGGAGTGGATTTTTTGGAAAAGGCAGTTCCCCTTTCCCGGGGAAAGGGCGGCCTGACCCCTTTTTTTCAGGGGCTTTCTGCTACAGCAGGTCCTGTGGATGGGTGGCACCTCGGGGCCCGGGGCTTAGGTCCAATGATCTGGGGGCCCCGGCCCAGAGGGTACCCATACTGGAGGGGTCACCATGAGGGATGAGACAAAAGGGCTTCTGGTGCCCCAGACCCCTTGAAGGAGATGGGTCCCTCCCCCTTTTCATTCCATCTTGGAGCGGGAAAATTTCCCTCGGTGTTTCCCTTCGTGGACCCCGTTTACAGGAACGGGACCCTGGGGGTTGAGGAGCTGCCGCGTCCTGCAGAGCAACCCCCCTCTTTGGTCTTTTTTGGTAGATGGGGGCTTGACCCAAGGCCCGGTAAAGCAATGGGTGGTAAATTGGCTAGGTCAAGCGGCTTATTCATCGGAGCCCATAGGTCCCTGATGCACTACGTAATAGTGTGCGTATTTTCCTAAACCCCCGTGGTTTTTGGGAGATTTGACCCCCAACATAGTTCCCTCTTTGGCCCCCATGGGGGGGGGGGGGTGGGGAAATAAAGAATTCAAATTTGTATGAGTACTAAAATTTTTACAAAGTCTACTTCTCCCTGCGCCCTACGAACCCCCCGACCTTTCCCCTCGGAAATCACAAATTGTCACTTTGGAAACCCTTTTTCCCGTTTCCAAAGGGCAAGAAGGGAATCGTAATGGTTCCCAGGCTCCCAAAAACCGGGAAAGAAGGGGAAAAGTCCCCCTCAACCCAAAAGGGAAACTTCCCTGGTAAATATGAAAACATTATATAGAGTACCACAGTGAAGACCTTGAAGGTGCATCAATCGGGATCTTGATTTTTTTCGAAGTACTCAAAAAAATATTTTGGAAGTATGTCAACGTGACCGCATCCCCCCACAGGGGATGGTACCTGATAGTTGGGGTTTCGTCACCAGCCGAGGACGTTGCGTGCGATTGGACTTTCCCGGGGCAAAAATTTTCAGTTCCCCTCAAAAAACCCCCTCAATCAGTGTGGGGAATTTTTTTTTCCCGAGACCATGGGGGTATTTGAGGGAAATTTAGGGGGAACTAAAATTTTAAGTGGGGAGTAAAACTTTTTAAAAAGAACTTTTTAGGTTTTGGGGAACAGTCGACACCGCCTTTTAATTTAAAACCGTTAGCCCCAGAATCGGAAATTAGCTGGTACCACCTCAAGGTAAAGCCTATTTGCCCAAAACCCTATGCGGTGCTTCCACTCCCGGGGGGTTAGGGCAGGACAATTTTGCCTTTTTAAAGAAAATGGGAAACCAAGTTTTGGAAAGGCGGGGTACAACAGATCAAGGAGATGAAACTATCCGGCCCATATGCGTTCCCCACTGAAAAGAAGCATGAGCTTTTTAAAAAGCGTGAAAAAAGGATTTGAAAGGGAAAATATTGGTATAAGGAGAAAAGGAGAAATTTAGTTTCCAGAGGCAAAGCGACTTCCCGTGTGTTTTGCACAGGGAAAGCCCCTTTTTTCGGTTCTACCCCATCCTTTTTCCCCACCCTTGCCCCCAATGCTTTTTACAACACACACTCTCCCTTCCTTTAAACCCTCATCGAAAATTTGTGACCCTCCCTCTGGTGAGTTTTTCCACCAGAAACGGAGTAGGAGTGGGGTCTATTGAGGAGACTCCTCCCCCAAATAAGGTTTTTGGGAGCCAACATTTTAAGGCTCCAGAGGCCTCAACGGTGACAGCTCCAGGCCACCCATCCCCAGGGGCCTCTGCGCTGGCGAATCCCCCTGAAGTAAAGGTCAGGCCGCCCCTTTGCCCGGGAAAAAAAGGAACCAACCTGTAAAAAAGACCCAGCTCCCACCCACAGGGGCCCCCCGGTAGACAAAAATCCCCCGAAGCAAGGCTCGGGTCCCTCTTTGCCCGGGCAAAGAATCCTGAACCTTCCAAGGGAAAACCTGTAGAAACTATTTCCCAGGTAAAAAACCCTTTAAAAAAGGGTACTCCCAGGATCATGGTAAGGGACATTTAAAGGTTAAAGGGAAAACCCTTTGCCCACAGGTTCCCAAACCCCTTATAAAAAATAATAAAAGAACGGGATACCCTAACCCAAGGAATGTCGGAATTTATGCAAAATGGGAAGAAGCAATTTTGTAGTTTAATAATCCGTTTGTGTATGTTAAAAATTTAGCCCGGGGAAAAAATTGTACCATTTCCCTGAGGGGATCCAAATTTAAAGCTTTTATGGGCCCTTTGAAAATGGACCTAGGAGGGGGGCAGTAAGGGTATGTCAAGATATTTCCCTTCCACCTCCACTGCGGGAAAAACCTGCAGGGAGGCTGTGGGAAATAGGTTTGACACGCCCTTCATGTTGCACCATTACTTCCCCAATAATTAAACCCTTAATGTTTTGGAAAATCTACTTGACATTTGGGCCCACATCCATTTTACCTTGGGATATTAAATGGGGGAAAACCCTGGGGGGACACTTTGTGGGAAACCCCCAAGGAGGGGCCTTGGAGTCCCTTCTCCAAAGTAGTTTGGTTTTTATTGAACAGTGAACCCCCCCCACACATTTTAATTTAAACTGGGGCATTTCCAAATTTGACCCGTCAAGTCCACGATTTACAGATAATTTCACTTGGGGTTCTTGGAAGATTTTCATGGAAACGACCATTTTTCCCAAAATTTTTTGGGGGAGGGAATGGTTTTTAGCCCAAAGGATGCAGAGAGGGATTTAACGCGGACGGAAATTTTAGACCAACTGCAGTTTCGGATTTGAAAATTTTCCCAAATGTTCAAGATGCGTTTAAACACACATCACGAATTCACCTTGCAGCAAAGCATCCATTTCCAAAAAGTAGCGGGCATTACGTTTACCTCCAGGACCCTGGTGGGCTGAGAAGCCAACAAGCTGTCAGAGAAAAAAAAGGCTTAAGGCATTTTAAACAACCCCAGGATGTAACCTTGATCCATTTCAAAAAGACCCCGGCCCAAAGGGCCCGGCGAGGCTAAAAAGGGGGCCCGACACGCATGGAGACGTATGTCTCCTTGTTAATCTGGGACCCCCTTTTCTGGGGATGGGGGGAAGGGGCGTAAGATGCTGGGAAAAAGCAATCACTGTCACCACCCCTTTTAAGATTGACGGGTAAGATCCAAAATAAAAAAGATGTTTTAATGAATAGCTAAAAACCATGGCAGAGTCTTCTGGAGCATTTACACTGCCGATTCCCACTCTTCGGGCTGAACGGAACGACACCCAGGCGTTCTTCATAGGACGCAGCAAAACTTTATACAAATTTCCCTTTTTTTCGCAGGAGATGGACTCTGCTTTGCCTCTGCCGTAAATAAAGGTTTATAAAAGTTTTTAATCCGGGGCCCGGGTGGTACAATAAATTTAAGGGGTAAGGGAAACAAAAAGGTTATAAATTTTACCTTAAAATAAGGTGTAACAGAAAACAAAATTTTAAGGAAAGGTGGGGAAAGGAAAATAGTAAAAGGAAGGCTGTTAAAAAAGGAAAATTGGGGCTTTCTTTTTTTGGTTGGTGCCCAGGGTAAGGTGGAAAAAACCATCCAAAACTCCACAGGAGTCCAGTTAGTTTTTTTTGACCAAATAGATATATGGGAAAGGTACCAAAATGATACATTTGGAAGAGGCATTTATTATACAAAAACCTTTTAAAAAAAGGGGCGGGGGGGGTTTTTAACCGGAAATACGGAACCCCAAAATTTTTAAAGGATTTTCCTTCCCCAAATCTTGTAAAGGTTTTTTAAAGGGGGAGAATTTTTGGATAACACATTCAGGGGAAAACAGGTGTTTTAAAAGGAAAATGTTTCTGGACAACAATTTGGGTTTTTTTAAGGAAGGAAAAAGGATGATTTAAAGAGGAAAATTCCTCCTTCCCCCATTTTGGAAAAAACCCCTGCAAGCCGGGTAAGTACTTGGGGCTTTTTTGACCAAAAGGGGCCCCCAAAAAAATTGAAAGAAAGGGTACAAAACTTAGATTTTTGGGGCTCATTTATCTTTCAACCCAAAACCTTCCGGGTTTTCCAGGATTTAGAAATTAAGGTGTGAACTTTTTCTAAACCCCCCGTTTGGAAACCAACTGAAAAAAGTCGTTGGGGCTTTTGGTCCACGGGGGGGTTTTTTGGGTTGGGGAAATCCAACCGGTTGCCTGTTAAATACAAGGTAAAAGGTTCCAGGGTCTCCATCGATTTGGTTTTAACCCCCCGGGGACGATCAGGAGGAGGAAAAAATTTGGGGAAAGACTTAATTTAAACCCCCGGTTTTGGGCGTGGATTCCCCCTTTTCCGGGTTAAATGGTTTTCAAAAGGGGAAGGAAGATTTTAAAAAGAGGAAAAATTTCTTCCCCTTTTAGGGGGCAAAACCCTTTTCAGAGGTAAATGGGCTTTTTGACTCAAAAGGAAACTCTGGGGCCGACCCATCCCACTGAAGTTTTAACTCCCAAGCTTAGATCGGGTCTTCAACTTCTTTTGGGGAAAGGGACTTTGTGGGGCCCTTTTTAACAAGTTTTAAACTTATAATTGGGGGGGTAAAGGGGTTATATGCAACTAAAAAAAAAAACATTTTTGGGGGGCGCATGGGTTCAGAATGAGGGCTTTCAAAAGGCCAGGAAGGTCCGCCTGTATTTGCCCCTTCCCCCAAAACCGAGAAACTGAATTTCTTTAAAAAAACGAGGGGGCAACCCCCAAATCCAGCCCTTAATCCCGGATTGGGCACCCCCAACGAAAAGGGAATTTTTAAAAAGACAAAAAGGGGACAAAACTTCCAAGTGGTAATTAACCTTTGGGGGGGGAAAAAAAAAATTTCCAAGAGCCATTTAAACGATCGCACTGTAGCGAAAAGGATGTGCAACATTTTTCAGAACCAAAAAATTGTACTTGTTTGTCCCCCCATATACACGAAAAATGTATTGGGGGAAAAGGTTTTGGACTGGGGTCTTATAAATTTCCCTTTAAAAGGGGGGGACGAATTTTTCAATAAAAAATTTAAAATTAGAAATAATGTTTTAGGGGAAGAAATTAGCACTTAAAAAGCATAATATTTATCTTTGGGATTTTTTGTCTATTTATTGTTAAATTTTTTTAAGAATTTTGTATATTTTTAAAGTTTTTTAAAATTTTTAAATTTCAGTTAACAAGGGTTTTGCCGCTAATGACCTAGCGTTTTAAGCGGGAGATAATTTTTTAAAAAATCAATCAATTGTCAGGTTTGTGCCCCCGGGGACTTCGACAAAGTCAGGGGGGAGAGCCATGCCCTGCAATGGGTTTTTTTGAGTGATGGCGTAAACCCCGGGTGTGGAAGCCCGGGGTTGTTTGCAAACACGTTTTCTTTTTCTGGCGTCGACTATTTTTTTGTCTTAGTTGTATCCCAGGAGCTTTGATAAAATTTTTCTGCCCTTAATCGATTTATGGGGGGCTCCGGATGGGTGTGAGCGTGGTTGGTAGCCTAGATATTAAATGCTTGGGATGCCTTCTCGCTTGCAGTTCCACCCCTGGTAGCCATGCGAAAAAAGGGAGCAGCTCCGCATAAGTTCCCCGCCCGGGCACAGCCCCTCCCATAAAAACTTCTGCAGTGCCTCCCGTGCCCCCCAGGGTAACGGGTACCTTCGGTCCCAGGGAAATTGGGGGTCTCGGAGCAGCAGGAGGCCCCAAGGGTAGGGGTTACCCAAACCCCTGTGGGGAAAGCTTGGGTTGTAAAAATCCGCCCCCCAGCCCCCCTGGGGTAATGGGGGGCTCGGGGGGGGTGGGGTTGAGTCCCCCTCCCCCCCGAAACCCTTGGCAACGTCTCTTTTAAAGGAAAAGTGGGGGAGGGTGTTGTCCCCCCCACCACAAATAAAGGGGGGGGGGTCCCCCTGGGAGGGCAAATTCGGGGGCAGGATGGGAAAGAATCACCGTCCCCCTGCGCCCCGGCAGGTGCCAAACCCCCAAAGCTGGGGGGAAAGCTGGGAACCCCAAGTGGTAGGCGTTTTCCCCAGCCTGGACCCCCCTTTTTCTGGGGCTGTGTTTGGGGGGGCGGCAGAGGTGGGGTGCACCCGGGGGACCCCCGAGGCTTAAACCCCAGGCGGCTTTCCGGGTAGGCCTTGGAAAATCCGGGGGCCTTTCGGGAGGATGAGCGGTTTTCCTCTGCTAGCGGGAAATTTAAGCGACGGGGGTTTAGGGGGCTGCCCCCTTTAGAGGTGAAAGACTGGGAGGGCACGATCGTTTGGGGGGTTAACCCATACTGGGGGCCGCACGATAGCACCCCTCCGGTGTAGCCCAAGCCATTCCCCGTCACTTCAGCCCTGGTAGCGAGGTGACACCCTTGATGAGGTTTATGGCATTGAGACGAACATGCTTTTTGGGTTTTGTCTTATGCTGTTATCTCCTACCCATTTCTAAACCCGATGTGAAAAAGGGTTCTAGCCCCAAAATCGCACTGTGGAGAGATTGCCCCGGCGGACATTGCTTTTCGGGCACTTTTAAAGGGGATCCGGGTTGACCCAAAGGCACGAATGTTGTCGGCCCCCAGGCTCGGGGCTGATCCCAGCGCGAGAATAGTCCCTTTTCCCACTTTTCTAGGGCCCCGAAAATGAGGATCTCTGGCTCCGGGGACCCGGGTCCAACTCGCACGCTGGTTAACAGCGTGGGTACGGGGGCCAAGGGGATCGACCCCATTTTGTCAGCACGCGATGGGGGATCCCCAAAAAGCAGGTTTACAGTGTGAGTTCTGTGGCACCGGGCCAAGGCGCTTGTGGGTACCCCCGGGTCCACTTCAAAATCCCCCCCCTCCCTGGCACCCCAAGGTGTTTTCTGGACAGACTAAGGGAGGAGGGGGCCCCTGGGGTTTGCCCCGGCAGTCTCTGACCGTTCTCAAAACCCCACTGACGGGTCCCGTGCTGGGAAACCTTCAAACGCGTAACCTCGAACAGCTCAGGATTCATTGCGTAGCCAAGGACAAGGCAAATACCCCCCCTGGAACATTAAGGGCCCCTGAAAAGGGGGAAAAGGGTGGTGAAGGGAAACAAGTCTTTGGGCGTTCTGGTCGTAGGGGTCGGAAGCTGGAAGGGACAAGGAAAAGTTTTCAGGAATCTTTCTGAGGAGGTCGAAGCCCTTCTTGGGAAAGACCCTTGCCCCGCCCCCAAGCCCCGAAAAAGAACCCCAAGCCCTCCCACAGATGACTGCAGTCCCATCAGGGATGGGGGACATCTCAATCTGTTGGGGCGTAACGTTGGCTGAGTATTTTCAGTTTTTACCCGGTGGATCCCCAACAGTTTGCTTGGGTCAAGCGTGTTCCCCGTGCCTGTGCCGGACCCCCCTCACGGGAACTCACCCTAACAGAGGTTTGGGTGATTTCCAAATGAAAGGGGAAAACTGAGGCATTGGTTCCCTGCTGAAATTTCAAAAAGGTGGGGGGAACCTATGGCTCGGGGCCTGAACAGTCCTGCTGCCATTTGGCAGTCTGGGCCCTCCCCCGACTTGAGGGCGTGGTATCCTCTGGGAAGGGGAAAAAGGGGTCGATGGGGAATGTACAAACCGGGCATTACACGCCAGCATCCGAAGGGGCTCGCTCACATTCTTCTGAAACGGATCCGCAAAACCCCCTACGAGGCACCCAAAACCGGGGCAGTCTATACCCCGGGAATCCCAATGACGTATCTGCGCTTCGAGTTGTGGGAAAGCCATCGGAGTTTGGGTGGGTGCTGCACCTACACACCCCAAGAAGGGTTTGAACCCCGGGGCATTTGGGAAAACGTAGGGAGATCCTGAGGCCGGGGGAATTCCCACACAATTTTTGGGGCCCGAAGCAAGCCTTAACTTCTGAAAATGCTGAAAGTTGGGGGGTAGTCGAACTTTTCCCGTTTAATTCAGGGGGGGGCAAGGTGTGTCCTTGCCCCAAAATTTTTAACACTTGAGGATATAAGAGAGAGCTACTACCCAAAATCAGTGCGGAGCAACATAGGGAAATTTAAGTCTCGGACCTTTACTTTTTCCCACGTTTGCCTCCCCCCGGGCCCCCGGGGTCCCTTGTGGCGGGCCCTTTATCATTAGCAATGGGCGAAGCCCAGGCCCAGGGGTTTCCCGGCAAAACCAAAATTTGGGTTTGGGGGGCCCGTTAGGGGAACTCTTCAGTCTCCATGTTCGCGAGGATTGAAGACAAAAGTTTTTCTACCTTGGTAGCGTGCCATATCTCTGGGTTTTAGCCCGGGAAATAGTAACGGGTTGGTCGGCACGTAGCCCTGCTCTCCAGAGCTTTGGGGAGCGGGAACTAGCGAAAAGGGCCAAACTGGGTCTCAGGCCTTTTTTACTTCCAGTTTTTCTCCCCTGGAACGAAACCTGGGGCGCATCCAGTGCCTTGGGGGGTCTCGCCTTGGCCTTTTGTAAAAAGCCCTTCGCCGGATCAGGGGTACAGTTGGCAGGACCCAGTGTCAAACCCGGGGGTTTAAAGTGAGCTGGCATGGGCCCTTTTTGCATAATCCGGGAACGCCAACTCGGCTTTGGCCACCCGTCGCCCCCTAGAACCCCCCACCCGGTTGTCTCTTGCAGAAAACCCTGGGTGGAGGGGACCGGGGGGTCCCAGGAGACATGGCTGGGGACTGACGAGACCCTTTGTGGGAACTAAAATGGGCCCTGTGCCTGCTGGGAACCCCCCGAGGGTCCCGTGGCTGGAAGCGAAAGGGGGATGCGGCCCCGGCCCCCCCGGCTTTGCCCCCTTGATTTTAGATGATGATGAGGCCAAGGGAGGGGTTGCCCCCACTAGAAGGTGAGGGCCCTTTGCCCCCCCTTGGGGGACCCAGAATGACCTGGGGGTTTCGTTTTGGACGTTCCAGTTTGGGTTTTTTTATTTTTCTCTTAATGCACAAAAGGGGGACAAGTTACAAAGGGCCCCACACATGTACATAGAATATCTTGCACCAGTGTTTTCCCTATGCTCTTCCACTCATTTTTATGCAGACGTCTTGATTTTTTTCGGTCACAGGTAAGGCCCCTTTGGAAGGAGGGGTCCCGGCCCACCTTCCCCAGGGAAAGGGGGCCGGCCCCTCCAAGTCCCCTGGGGGGTTTATATTTAGATACAGGAAATGTGTTAAAGAGGTGGCTGAGAACCCCACCCGTGGGTCCTTTCTGTGCATGTACTTGATAGGACCTTTGGGAAATTTACTCTAGTGTTCTATTTCAAAAATAGACCTATCCAAGCCCAAAACTTTCCCCGATTCCTTTTTTTGGGTCGGGGTCCCTGAATGGGAAAAGGGCGCCAAATTTAAAAACCTTTTTGGCAAGGAAACTAAGAGTCCCCAGTTATTGTGCTCAAGAGGGGGTGCGTGCTTTGGGGTGGCCATGCCCCGGTGAAACCCCGGGGGGTGTTCATTTGGGGTCCCATTTTTCCATCGGAGCCCGGTTTATCCATCCTCCGGGGTCTTTTGGGGAAAAAGCTAGGGAAAAGGGTGGGGGGTACTTTCCCGGTTTTGGTAGGATTGAACTATGGTAGCCCTCTCCAACTTGGGGTAGAGTGAAGTTTTCCCCGGATTTTTGATGAGTTGCGGGAAAGCAAGTCACCTACTAGTCCCCGGGGAAATGATGGGGGGAGAGATCCCCCCAGAGCCCGGGTTGTGTTTCAATGGTTTATTGCTTTCTTTAATTCTTCAGGAAAAAATAACATCTGCTTATCGGGGTTTGGGGTGCCCCTTTTTTGATAACAATCTCCCGGGGGGTAGGGTTTTTGTTTTCCTCTTTGGGGGCGGCTGGCTACTTGTTCTTGCAGAAACTCTTGCGCCAGTCTGTTGGCTCTGATGGGGGTCATGGTGTGTGTATCTCGGGGCGAGTGGCGGTAGCTCGCTTGACCGTTGCCATAGTGAGAGGGTGTATGGGGTCGAAGGACTCACACCCTTCCAGCCCCTTTTCCTGCCTCACTCTGCTGGCAGTTTCCTTGGCATCCCTGACAGCTCCCTTAGGAGGCTAGGTTGTCCTAGGTTGTCTTTGCCTTCGGAAATGTTTTCAGCACATGTTTACCCTGTGGTTGACCTCCCTAATCTCATCATCAAAGTACCAGGCGTCTTTGTGACTCCTGGACCCAGGCCGAGTTTTGGGTATGGTCAGTGAGGCTGCCTCATCAATGGCATTTACAAGTCGGCTTGTAGCACTTCCACGTTTTCACCTTGTGTGGGTTCATTGCTTCTAGACAGCGGGCCAAGGCGTTCTGAAACGCCTGCCAGTTGGCCTTGTCTGTTTCCATCTTTGATTCGGTCGTGGCATTTCAGGGGACCACTATCCATGAGGGTAGTTATAGTGCCGTAACGGTCACTAGTGACGGTATCATTGACACGCCAGCCAATCCTCTCCACCAGAGTCACAGTGGCCAGGGTGAGGTCTAGTACCCCTCCTCTGATATGCGTTGGCTCCTGGGTATTGAGGAGAGCGATCTCGGGGAATGTCTCGAGCACGTTGGCTATGTGATAGCCAGCGCATCCGGTGCCCTGCAGGGAGCCAGGATGGGATGGTGTGCTTTGAAGTCTCCCCCTATGATCACTCGGTCGTGTGCTGCAGAAGCGCAGACCTGGCTGATGTCTAAGTACTACAGTGTGGCCAGCGTACACATTGTACAATTTCAGGGGGCCCCCGGCCAAGTGAATCTCGACGGCAAAAGATTCACATCTTCTCCACAGTGCGGTGCAAACGGCTATTGCGGAGCAGGGAATTGTTGCTCTGACAAGGGTGATCAGGCCTCTTTTGCCATCAGCACGTGGCAGCATGAAGACATGATACCGAGAAGCGAACAGGTTCCACTGTTAATGTCTCCTGGAGCATGACGATGTCAGTGCTCCTTGATCGCACTGTTGCGTGGAGGATGGAAGTCCTTGTGGAGAAGCCTAGATGTTCCACTGCAGGATATTAGATTGCGTGCCATGAGTTACTAGTTGTAGTTAATAAGAGACATCGTCGTATTCGGATTGACTGTCTTCAGAGTCTGACAATTCCATCGCGAGTCCTCGCTGGTTGACGGGTCTTCTCGGCTGTCAGGCTATCTCTAGGTCACTGGGGGTGGAGAGCCTTTGGTAGTCTGACCTGTTATTTTAGCTTTTTTTTTTCCCAGGGGATTCTGGCATTTTTTGCCCGG
>NW_023659370.1:0-21492 GCF_015228065.2 Penaeus monodon
TCCATGATCCCCCCTGCTTTTTTGGGGTTTATTTGATTTTTTTTTATCCTTGAACTTTTCCATACTTTTTTTTTTTTTTTTTTTTTTCTTACCCAGGGACTTTTTTTTTTTAAGGCCAGGGGCCGTTGCCAAATCACTACATTGGGTATGGGGTGGTTTAATTTTTGAGTTTTAAAAAGGTTTCTACTCTAACATAAAAAACATACCTTAAACATTACAATACATTTCATAACATAAACATACATACATAAATACATACTACAAACCCCAGACAAACCAACAACCACACAACCACCAAAACCCCCCCCAACCCCCAACACCCCAAACCCACACCCCACAACCCAAAAACATATATTAATTTATATATTATTATATATTAAAATTAAATAAATTATATATTATTTCATATATTTGTGTTTGGTTTAAAAAAACACCCCCAAAACACCCCAAAAAAATATATTATATATTGGCAAAATTATATATTATAATATTTTATTATATATAATATATATATTTATATTTTATATATAATATATAAAAATATTAATATATTATATATATATATTAATATATTTTTTAAATAATATATATATTAATATTATAATATAAATATTAATTTAAAATTTTATATAATTTATATAATTATATATTATTAAAAATATATTAAAATTTTATAAATATATCTTATTTGCCCATAATTATAATATATTTATATTATATAAATATTATATAAATAATATATATATATATTTTAAAATGGCATATACATAAATAATTATAAAATAAATTAAAATATATATTTTAATATATTTTATTAATAATATTAAATATATTTTAAAATTAAAATAAAAAAAATTTAATATATTATATATAATTTTATATTAAAAATATAATATATATAATAATTTTAATATATATATATATTATATATAATTTAATATATATATGTATATATTGCTATAATTTTATTATTTTTTTCTCCATCATCATCCAAGGGGGGCTAAACCCCAAACCCCCGGGGGGCCGGGCCCGCATGCCCCACCCCCCTTTCGCTTTCCAGCCACGAAAGGAATTCCCCCCCGAGGCGAGGTCCCCCCAGGCAGGGGCCCACCCCCCCCATCCCCTAAATTCCTCGCGGACAGGGTTCCCTTCCTCGAGCTGCCCAAGCCATTGAATCTTCCTAGGACGGGCCCCCACAGGTTCCCCCCCCCTCCCCACCCAGGGTTTTGTCTCGCAGGGGAGGGGGCAAAAAAATTGGGCAGGGTTCCGGTCCATAGGGGAGGCGAGCTAGGTGGGGCCCCTATAGCCTTGAGGTTTTGGCGAATCCCGGATTTTTTGCAAGTAAAAGGTCCCATGGCCCAGTCTCACGGGTGTTTAAAAAACCCGCCGGTTGGGGACACGGTGGGTCCCTGCCCAAAACTGTAACCCCATTGGGCCGGCGGAAAGGGAACTTGTTACAAAAAAAGGCATCAAGGCGAGAAACCCCCCCGGCCGGCTGGATAGCATCCAGGTTTTCCGCTTCCCCCTAAGCAAAAAACGGAAGTAATCCAAGGCCCTTGGAAAGACCACGCAGCTTGGGGCCTTCCCCGCATAGGTTTTTCCGAACATCCTCCAAAAAAAAGCCTTTTTTTGTTTTTGATCGAGTTTTCCTGTCCAGGGGCCCCAAATTCCCCGGTCCCCCACTAAAAATTTCCCTGGTCTGGGGGGCAACCCCCGAAGAATATTGGGGGGGGTACGCTACCAAGGGTATGTAAAAACTTTTCTTTTGGGGACTTCCCCAAAAAGTTCCTCGCCGCAAGCATGGATCGAAATGAACGGGTTTTTTCCCCCTAACCAGGCCCCTAAAGTCCCCCTGAATTCTTGGTCCTTTTGGTCCAGGGAAAAAAAATCTAGGCCTAGGGGCCTTCGGCCCCATTGCTTAAAAAAATGCATCAAAAAAGCCTGGGCCCCCAAATGGACTTTCCCAAGGGGAACTCAGATAGGGATTTGCAAAAAAAAAATCGTTCGGCCCAAAAACCCCAAAGGGGCCCCCTGAGGACCTTAAAAAATTGCCCTAGTGTTTTTCCGCCACTGGGGCTTTTGGGCCTAGTTTAAGCTCTTGCCCATTTATCCAGTCCCCCCTATAAAGGGGTTTTTGAAAAAGTGGGGTGGGGGGGCCAACACAGCCTTGCCTCACCCCTAAAATTAAAACAGGGGAAAAAAAGTTTTTTGACGTACCCCCCACCACACTTTTTTTAACAGCCACTTTTCATTTTCCAGTTATAGAGGCTTGCTTTTCAGGCCAATAAAATTTGTTTCCGGAAATTTCCCCCTGAGCCTCAGGATATCCATAGCGGATTCCCGATGCACCGAGTTTAAATTTGCCTTCTTGAGGTCCCATGGGAGGCCTGCGGGGGCAACCCACGACCCAAACTCCACGACGGCGTTCCACCAAATTAACTCGAAGTTTCTTTGTTATTACGGTCTTTTTTGGGAACTTGCCCAGGAGTAAATCCAGACTGCCTCCGGTTCCCCCCCCTGGGTTTTCCTCAGTAGGTGGTTTGGCAAGATCCGTTTTAGGAAAGAATTTTGGGGCCGAAGAAAAACCCTTTGCCTGGTAATTTTGAAGCAGTGTAATGGCCCCCGGGTAGTTGGCTACAGTCCCCCCCTCGATCCCTTTTCCCCCTTCCGGAAGGGGGAATGGAAACCACCGCCCCCTCAGCAGGGTTCAGGGGGAAATGGTTTTTCCAGACCTGCCCCAAATGGCAGTCAGGAACTGTATGGGGAGGCCCCCGATTCATAGGTTTTTTCAACCCCCAACCTTTAAGCAGTTTCACAAGGGGATATTCCAATATATGGCCCCTTGGCAAGCTTTTTTCCCCACTCCCTTCAAGCTTTGGAAAAATCGCTAGCCTAAAAAACCCCTGTTTAGGGTTAGGAAAGGTTTTCCCACTGGATAGGTGGGGTTTCCCGGCCAAAAAGGCCAACTGGGGACATCGCTTGGCCAATCCAAGCTTAAACTGTTGGGAGGGGTCCCCCCCCATGGTAAAAAAAAACCCGTTTTTTAAAAAAAACTCAGCCCCAAAACGTTCACGATTTTCCCCCCCCCATGAAACTGAGTGAATCCCCTCCATCCGCTGGATCGGACCCCAAAATTCCCCCTCTGTGGGAGGGGCTTTAGGGTTTCAGGTTTTTTTTTTTCAGGCTTGGTAGGGCAGGCGAAAGGTCATTTTACCAGGAAAAAAGGCCCCCTTTGACCTCCTCAAGGCAAGATTCCCGGATGGGGAAAAGTTTTTCCTTGTCCCTTCTCAGCAGTGGGGTCCCCCCCCCCCCCTGAGCCAAAAAAACCATGGAAACGCGCAAAAAGGCCTTTTTTCTTTTCCCATTTTTAGCCCCCAGGGCCCTTTGGAACATGATTTCAGTGGCCCCCGTAATGTTCTCCCCAGGGAGGATTTTTCCCCGGCCCCTTGGGCCTTGGGCGTACGCCAATGGAATCCCCCGAGCTGCTTCCGAGTGTTACGCGGCTTGAAGACCCCCACAGGGCAAACTGGGGTCCCCCCGCAGGTTGCTGGTTTTCCTGTGAAATCGGTTCCAGAGACTGGCCGTTGGCGAAAACCACCCCCGGGCACCACCCCCCTCCCCTTTTGTCGTCCAAGGTTTAAACACCTTAGGGGTTGGCCCCCTGGAGGGACGGGGGGAGTTTTTGAAGTGGGACCCGCAGGGTAAGCCACAAGGCCAGCCTATGGTCGGTGCCAACAGAAAAACTCGGCCCCACTCCGGTAAAAAACCTGCAGTTTTCTGGGAGGATCCTCCATTCGCGTTTGCTGACCAAAAGAAATGTGGGTTCCCATTTTTCCTCGGCCCCCATTTTACCCGTTCGCTGTACCCAAAAAATCCAGCGGATGCGGGTTTGGAGCGCCTTTGGTTTACCAGGGAGCCAGAGAGATCCCTCATTTTCTGGACCTAAGCAAAAGTCCCCGGAAGAAAGGAGGGGGGGATTTTTCCCTCGCTTGCTTGGGATCAGTTTCTCCCGGCCCATGGGGGGGGGCCCGGGGGGGGGGGGGGAACATTCCTCGTTAGCCAGCTCGGTCCCCCCCCCCCAGCCAGATAACCGCAAAAATTGGAAAAGTCCCCGCCCCCGAAACAATGCCCAATGGTTCTCGCCGGGGTGCCAATCATTCCTGCCCCCAGATGCGAGTTTTTTTGGGGGGTTAGAAAAACCCCCCTCTTTTTCCCCCATCGATTTTTTAAATTATACATTCAAATAAAGGGGCGTAATACAGCAAATAAGAGACAAAAGGAAAAGCCAAAGGGTTTCACCCCCAATGCCCATGATTTCACTCATCAACCGGTGTCAGACAACACAACCCCCAAACCCCAAAAACACCATTCCATTTTTATTTAGGTTTTTTTTTTTTTTTTTTTTTTTTTTTTTTTTTTTTTTAACTTAAAAATTACATAAATTTAAAAATAAATAATTTTAACATAAATAAAATATAATATATATTTTTAGGGAACCCCGGGGGCCCCCAAAACCCGGCCAAAACCCCCCAAAAACCCCAAAATTTGGGGGGCCCCCCCAAAAAAATGGGGGGGGTCTGGCATTTTCCCGCCTGCCCAAGGCCCCCGGGCCCCGGGGGGGCCCGGTTACGGGAAAGAAACCTCCGGACCCAGAAAAGCCCCGGGGGGGCCACCCCTTTTTGGGGCGTTTTTTTGGGGGGGGGGACCATCCTCCACGCTCGGTCCCCGCCCAAATACCCTTATTTTTTGGGCCAGCAATTTCCCCGGGGGGGGGGGGCATTCCGGGCCGGGGGGAGGTTTTTGGGGGGCCAAAAAAAGCCCCTTTTCATGGTTTTTTTTTCCCTCAATTAAAGGGGGAAAAAAAGCAAAAAAAGAAAGGCCCGTGGGCTTCCTCCGCCCCCCATAAGCCCTGAAAAACCAACAACGGGGTCCCCGAAACCAACACCCCCAATCAACCCCCAAATACAAATAGAAAAAAAAAGTTATTTATTTAAAAATTATATTAATATTTAAATTTAAATTAAAAATTTTTAAAAATTTTATAAAAAAAAAATTAATTTAAAATATTAATATTATATAAATATTATTTAAAAAAAATTTTTATATTTTATATATTTTAAAAAAATAATTTTAATTTATAATTAATAAATTAAAAAATTTATAATATTTTTATATTTAATTTAATAATTATAATAATATATTATTTATAATATTAATTATAATTAATAATTATATTATTATTTAAATATAATATTATTTATATATTATAAATTAATTTTTTTTTTTTTAAATTTTTTGGTTTTTTTTTTTTTTTTTTGTTTTTTTTTTTTTTTTTAATATATATATATTAATATAATTTATAATTTTATTTATTTTTATATTTTATTTTTAATATAAAAATAAATATATAATTATATTAATATAAAAATAATAAAATATAAAAATATAATATTTAAAAATTTATAATATATAAATATTTATATATATATATTATATATATAATTATTTAAAAATAAAATTTTTATAAAATATATAAAAAATTGTTTAAAATTATATTTATAAAAAAGGGGAAAAGGGGAAAAAAATTTTTAAAGGGGGGAGAAAAAAAAAAGAAGAGAGGGGGGGGGGGAGGGGAGAGTGGGGGGGAAAAAAAAAAAAAAATTATTAATTAAAAATTTAATTAATTAAAAATATTTATAAATATAATTATAATTATTTATTATAAGACCCCCCAAAACGCCCCACAAAAAAACATCCACCAACAACACCCGCCCCAATCCCCCAACCCCAAAACCCCCCCACCAACACAACAAAATTTTTAAAAAAATAATTTAAATATTTTTATATAAATAATTTTTATATTTTAATAATAAATAAAATTTTTTATGGGGTTGGGGCGTTTTGGTTTTTTTTTTTGGGGTGGGGGGGGGGGGTTGGGGGGGTTTTTGGGTTTTTGGGGGGGCGCGTAAAAAAAAACATGGGTGAATTATTTTTAAAAAAACAAGACCACAAAATCAAACACCACAACACCCAACACACAACCCCCACCCCCCCCAAAAATTTTTTTACCAAAAACACCAAAACAACACCACCCCAAACCCCCAAAAACCACAACCACCAACCCAAAAAAACCCCAACACCCCAATTAAAAAATTAATATTTTTTATATTAAATATATAAAAAATAATAAAATTATATTTTATTTTAAAAAAAAAAAAAATTTTTTTATTTTTAAAATTTTTTTAAAAATATAATTTAAAATTTTTTTATTATTTTAATTATATTTTAAAAAAATTAAAAATAAATTTTTAATAATAAAATTTTAAAAATTTATAAAATTAAAAAAAATTTTATTATATTTATTTTTAATATTTATAAAAAAGTTTTTAAAAATTTTTTATTAATATTATTTTTTTAAAAAATTTTTTAATATTTAAAAATTTAATATATTATTTATTTAAAAATATAATTTTTTTTTTTTTTTTTTTGGGCCCCCCAAATTCAAAAAATAAAATTAAAAATATTAAATTTAATTTAAAAAATTTTTAAATTTATTTTTTATACTAAAATTTATATTATATTATAATATATTATATAATTTAAAAATTTAAATTAATTGGGTGGGGGGGTGGGTTTTTTTTTTTTTTTTTTTTGGGTTGTTGGTGGTTTTTGTTGTGGGGTGTGGTTTTTTTTTTCCCCTTTTGGGTTTTTTTGGTTTGTTTGTGTGTGGTGTGTGGGTGTGGTGTTGTTGTTGTGTGGTGTGTGTGGGTGGGTTTGGGTTTTGGGTGTTGGTGTTGTGGTGTGTGTGTGTGTTGTGGTTTTGTGCAAATTTGTGGGTGGTTTGGGTTGGGGTGTGTGGGTTTTGGGGTTTTGTGTTGTGTTGGGTGTTGTACCCCTGTTTAAAATTTAAACATTTGTTAAAAGTAGTTGGGTGTGTTGTTTGGTGTTTAAGTGTTGTTGTTTGTATACAATGCATATATATATAAATATATATAAAATATTATATATTATTATTATTATATATATATATTATATATATAATATTTTAATATATATATTATAGAATTTTGTTATTTTAATGTAATAAAAAAAAATTATAAATTTTAATAATAATATATAAAATTATAATATATAAAATATAAATTAATATATATATATTTTATATTTATTATGCATGTAAAATTTATATTACATAACCAAACCCAATACCAACAAAAAAACCAACACGCCAAAACCATACCCCACAAACACCAAAACCCCCCAACCACGCAAAAAAATTTTTTTTAATATGTTAAATAAAAAATTTATTTATAATATTATTAAAATTATTAAAAATATTTAATAACTTTAAAAAAATAAAAAATAACCACAACCCCCACAACACCACACCCCACCCCACAAAAAAACGACCAAAAAATCCCCCTCTCTTCTCCCTTTCTTCCCTTCCTCCCCCCTCGATAAATTTTAATATATTTATTAAAAAATAAAAATTTTTAATTAAATTTTAAAAAAAATTAAATTTATAAATTATAAAGCGGGTTTTGGTTTGGGGGTGGGGGGTGTGGTGGTTTTGTGGGGGGTGGGTTTGGGGGTTTTTGTGTGTGGGGGGGTGTGGGGGGGGTGTGTTTGTGTGGGGTGGTGGGTGTGGGGGGTGTGTGGTGTGTGTTTTTGTTGTGTGGGGGGGTTGTGGTGTATGTTTGTTTTACATTGCGTATTATATTATATAATTATATATATATTATATATAATTTATTAATAATTTAAATTTTTAATAACATAAAGTATATATATATATATATATATATATATATTTTTTATAATATTACAAAATTAATTATATAACAAATGGTATTAATAAACATTACAACCAAAACCCCACCAACAAACACCAAACACACACCCCACCACACACAACACCCAACAACACACCACCACACACATTTATATATAATAAAAAATATATTAATAATATATATATAATATTTTTGTTTTGTTTTGTGTGTGGGGGTGTGTGTGGTGTGGGGTTGTTGGGGGGGTTGTGGTTTTTTTATGTAAATGTTGTCCCCTTTGTGGGGTGTGTTGTGTTGGTGCTAGTGTATGTTGGTGGGGTGTGGTTTGTTGGGGGTGTGTGGTTGTTTTGTGGGGTTTTTTTTTGGTTGTGTTGGTTTTGGTTTTGTTGTGTGTCTGGTTGTTTTTTCGTTGGGTGGGGGGTGTTGTGGGCGTTCCCCCCAAAATATACATGTAAATTTTTAATAATAAAATTAATATATATATTATATAATAAATATATAATATAATATAATATAATATACATATTATTATAATTATAATTATTAATAAATATATATTTATATATAAAATTTAAAATGTGTTGGGGGGTGGGGGTTGGGGTGGGGTTTTTTTTTTTTTTTTTTAATTAAAATTTTATAATATAAATTTAAAATAAAAAATTATTAAAAATATTTAAAAAAATAATTAAAAATTTAAAAAAAATTATTTTAAACCCAAACCCCCAAAAAAAAGGGGGGTTGGGGTTGGGTTTTTTGGTTTTTTGGGGTGTTTTTTCTGTGTTGGGGGGTTTTTTTTTTTTTTTTTTTTTTGTTTTTTAAAAAATTTTTAAATTTATAAAAAAAATAAAAATTATAGATAATAAAATAATTAAATAATTAATTTAAAAAATTTTTTTTAAATAAATATATTAAAAAACCCAAAACAATTTAAAAAGTTTATTTTTTTTTTTTTTTTTTTAAAAATTTTTTTTTTTTTTGTTCTTATGTTTAATTTAAAAAAAAATTATAAATTTAAAATAATTTTATTTAAATTTTAAAAAATTTTTTATAAAAAAAAAAAAAAAAAAAAAAAAAAATTTTATATATTTTAAAAAATTTTAAAAATATTTAAAAATTAATAATATATATAATTTATAAAAATTTTAAAATTTAATATTATAAATAATAAATTTTAAAAAACCCCCCAAAAATTTAAAAAAATTTAAATTTTTAAA
The DNA here is from genome assembly GCF_015228065.2 of Penaeus monodon. Lineage (NCBI taxonomy): Eukaryota > Metazoa > Arthropoda > Malacostraca > Decapoda > Penaeidae > Penaeus > Penaeus monodon. The sequence continues at coordinate 9,005 of NW_023659370.1, forward strand.
ATATTAAAATATAAAATAATTTTAATTTTATAATATTTTATATATATATATAAAAAAATATTTAATTATAAAATTTTTTTTAAAAAAAAAAATTTTTAAAAAACCCCAAAAATTTTTAAATTTTTTATAATTTAAATTTAATTTTTAATTTAATTTTAAAATTTTAAAAAAAAAAAAAAAACCCACAACAAAACCCCCACACCCAAAAAAAAAAAATTAAAATTTAAATAATTAAAATAATAAATATTATAATAAAATTAATATTAATATAATATTTTTTTTTTTTGGGGTTTTTTTTTTAAAAAAATTATTATTTTTTTATTATATATAATATATATTATTTTAAAAATATTTAATATAAAAATTTTTTTTTTTTTTTAATATTTTATTTATAATTTAAATTTTTAAAATTATATATTTTATTTTAAATATTATAATAACAAAATTTTTTAAAATTTGTATAATTTTTACAACACACCAAACACACCAAATGATATAATTATTTATAAATATAATATATATATAAATTATATATAATAATAATATTTATATTATATATATTATATATATATATAATTATAATATATTATACACACACACCAACCAACACACAACCACACACCACAAATATTATATAATTATAATATATATATAATATAATTATATTAATTATAAATATATAATTATATAATAATATATAATTATATGTTTTTGTGGTGTGTGTTGTTGGTTGTTGTGTGGTGTGTAAATATTATAATATATAAATTATATTATAAATAATATATATATTTTTAATATTAATATATATAATAATATATATTTGGTGGGTGGTGGGGTGGGGGGTGTATATAAAATATATATTTATATATATATATATATATATATAAATAATAATTTATATATATATAATTTTATATAATACATTATATAATATATATATATGTGTTGTGTTGTTGGGGGTTTGGTGTGGTGTTGTGTGTATAATAAATAATATATATAATATATAATATATATAATATTTTTAAAATATATATATTAATTAATATATATATATAATATATATATAATTAATATATAATATATATTATATATTATATATTATATTATAAATTATTTTAATATTATAGTATATAAATTGTAAATAATATTATATATTATATTATTTATATAATAATATATAATATATTATATATATTATATATATAATATAATAATATATTTATTTTAATATATATATTTTAGGTTCAGTTGCGTTTTTTGGGGTTAGGATTTTTTATGTAAGCTAAGGGACGGGTTTAAAGTTAGGTGGAGAATCGTAAAGTATTTTTTAATTAACATTGAGGAATGTTAGGTTGGGTTTTTAAGAATTTAGGATTAATAAGATTTAGGTTAGGATTGGATCTGGTTAGGGTTTTAGTTTTTTAAGTTAGGCGGTAAGGTTTAGGTTAGGGTTTACGTTTAAGTTTAGGATTAAAAAAAAGAAAAAGGTTTGGGGTAGGGGTTATTTGTATAGGTTAGGTTTTTTCCGGTTTTAGGTAGCTTGATAATGATTTAATAAAAGATTAGTTTATGTTAAGTTTTAGGTTTTTTGATTTAGGTTTTAGGTTTTTACTTTTAGGTAGGTTTTAGGTTATGGGTTTAGGTTAAAAAACATTTTAGTTTAGAAATGGTTTTAAAGATTTAGGAATTGTAAAGTTAGGAAAAGCTTAAAATAAAAAAATATCAGGTTTAGGGCCCTTGAAATCGTTTTAATTTTACATTAGGGTAGAAGGATGCGTTAAGGTTTTAGGTTTTAGGTTTTAGGTTAGGGTATGAGCTAGGGTTAGTTTTAAGTTTACGTTTATGTTAGGAATTAGTTTTTTAGATTAGGAAAAAACAAAAAAAATATGGGGGAGGAAAACGGTTAAAAAAAAATGTTTTAAAAATTCAGGGTAGGAAAAATCGTTATTTTTTAGTTTTTTGTTTAGGTTAGGTTAGGTTTTAGGTTTAAGTTAGGTATGGGTTAGTTTAGTTTTAGTTTTAATCACCTGTTAGGGGATTAGGTTTTTAGAAATCGTAAAATTGTGTTAAAAAAGGTTACGCATGAATAAGTTTAGGGTTTTTTAAATTGTTTTTATTTAGTCGAAGGTAATAGGTAGTTGTTTAGGTTTTAGGGGGTTTTAGGGTTTTAGGTTTTTTACTATTATAGGTTAAGGAGTTGGTTTTTATGCTTAGGTTTAGGGATTTGTTTAAGCTAGGTTTTAGAATTGTTAAAGCTAAAGATTTAAAGTTTTGAATTAGGGGGATTTTTTTTTTTGGGTAGGTTGGAATTTTTAAAAAATTAGGTTTCGGAAAAGGTTTTTAGAATTTGTTTAGCTATTTGTTTTAAGTTTTTAGTTTTTAATTTTGGTTTAATTTTTAGGTTAGGCATAAGGAAAGGAATTAAATAGAAAATCTGGCCCAATATTGAAATTTTTAGGACCTTTTGGACACACTAACAATATAGCAAAACACAACCACAAACAACACACCCCCCAACACACCACACAACACCAAACCCACAACACACAACACCCCCACAACACACACCAACCCCACACCCCCCCACAAAAACCCCCACACAAAAAAAACACAACCACACCACCCACACCCCCCACACCCCACAATTAATATTTTAAATTTTTGGAAAAAATATAATATATAATTTTATATATTTTATAATTATATATACAATAATTATATATTAATATATATATATTTTTAAAATATTATATATTATATATATTTTTTTTAATATATAATATAATTATATATATAATATTATATAATTATATTTAATTTTAATATATAATTATTATATAATTATTTAAAATAGATTATAAAATTGTTTTATAATATATTATTTTTTTATAAAAAATAATATACGGGATGTTATTACATAACAACACACACACCCCACACAACACCCCACACACACACCCCAACCCCAAAACAACCACATAAATAAAATATTTATATAAATTAAAAAATTATATTTATATATTTAAAATTAATATTATTAATTTATTATATATTTAATATACATTTTATTATATAATTAATATTTAATAAATTTTAACCTTTAATTATATATTAAATATATAAAATTTTAAATAAATTATAAAATTTTATAATATATAGATAGATAGATTTTGGGGTTAGATAGGATAGATAAAGATTTAAAAGATAGATATATTTTGGTATATTAATATTTTATTTTATTAAAAATATATAATATATTTAAAATATTTTATTTAAAGTATATTAAAAAAAATATAAATAATACTTAAATATATTATAATAAATTTTATATAAATTTAATTTTGTGTTTTGGGGGTGGTGGGGTGGTGTGGGGGGTTGTGTTTTTGGGGGTGTGTGGGGTGTGTGTGTGTGGGTTGTGGGTGTGTAAAATATATTATGTATTTAAAAATATATTATTATTATATATTATATTATAATATATATATTATATATATATTATTGTATATATATGCTTTATAATAAAAATATATTAAAATATAATTTATATATAATATATATAATTAATATATATAATATATTATTAATAATATATAATTATATATATAATAATTATATTATAATATATTTAAATTTTAAATATATATTTATTTTGTTGGGGTGTTTTTTGGGGGTGGTGTGTTTTGTGGTGTGGGGGTTTTGGTTGGGTTGTTGGTTTGGGGTGTTTAAATATATAATAATATTATATAAAATATATAATATATATATATATTAATATATATAATAATATATTTATCTGATAATTATATGATTTATTATGTGGTATATTCTTATAATAAGTTATTAATTATATATATATATATAATATGTTATTAATTTATAATATATATTTATATATTATGATATATATTATTTATTAATATTAAATAATATTAATTTACATTATTGTAATAATAATATATTTGTATATGTTATATATATACTTATTACTATATATATAATATTTTTATTGATATAATTATATACATATATATATTTTTATATAATTATGTATATGATTACATATTATAAACCTATTATTTAAATTTAAATATATTATACATATCTATATCTATTTTATTATATTAAATAATTATGTATAATAATTATGTATTTTTTATTTTAATATATTAATATTATATTAGTAATTAGTTTTTAAGTTGTTTTCGTTAGGTGTTAGTATTTATGTATTAAATTATATTATATATATATATATATAATATAATATTATATATATAATATAATTTATATTTATAAATTTTTATGTGGATAATAGGTTACAAATATTATATTAATATTATATTATCATTATTTTATATATAATTATATATTATATATTTATATATATATATTAATTATATATATATAATATTATATATATATTTATATATATATAATCCCTCATTATTTTATTGTTTTTTTTTTTTTTTATGGGTAAATAAATTTTAAATTATATAATAATATATTATAATATAATTAATATATATAATATAATAATATAATAATCCCCCTCTAAAAATTTTTATTTTTTTTTTTATGTGGTAAATAGATAGATTTTAAAAGATAGATTTAAATGTATAATATATATATTATACATTAATGTAATTTATATTTTATAATAATATAATTTAACATTATATAAAACATATGGTTATTAATTTTAACTTTTTATAAAAATATGTTAAAGCATACATATTACCTATTTAAAATAATCTTTTCGAAAACACTATCTATCCTATATAAAAATTTGGTTTTTGTATGTTAAAAAGTATTTTCTAATCTTGTAAACATATATAATATAGAAGATTAGATAATAGAATCGAAAAGTTTTTGATTATGGATATAAATTTATATTATTAAATTATTATTTTATTGTATAATTATAAATAAATATTATATGACCCCAAATTGTGGGTTGTATTATTTTTTATCTTAATTTTATCTTAAAATCATAATATTTTATATATAAAAAATTATATAATTAAATATATAATATATATATATAATTCATCCCCATTTTTATTTTATTTTTTTTTTGGGTGTGTGGGTGTTTTTTTTGTGGGTTTGTAAAAATATTTTTATCTTTTTTAATATGTTCCAGTCAAGCTTAAAAATTGGCTGTCTAAACCTACCTTTTTCCCCACCCTAAACCCCTTTTTATCTTTTCTTACCTTACGTTTTCTACCTAATCTAGTTTTCCCCTTACCTACCTACCTTTTCTTACCCCACCTACGTAATCTGTTCTGTTTTACTTAAAATCCCTTCCCCTCTTCTTCCCCTAGTCAAGCCCTTCCTACCTGGCCCATTTTTTTATCTATCTGTGGTTATGTAAACCTGGCCTATTGTATTTTGTTAGGAAAAATTTAAGTTCGTTTTTTTTTTAAGGGGTTTTATTTTTTTGTTTTTTTACGTTTTTGGAATAGGTTTTTTTTTTGGATAAACCTAATTTGGTTAGGTTTCATTTATTTATTGTTTATTACTATTTTAATTTTTATTGTTAAACCGTTAATTAGTATTTTTGGTAAAAAAAAATTTTATTATTAACTTGGGAATTAGTTGCAAATAATAATGATAATTTAATTGCAATAATGGGAAAAAATAAAATTTGGCAATAATGGGTGAAAAATGATGAATGGTTTTAAATGATGGGTAATGAAATTTTTAAACCAAAAATAATGATTGAATAAATTTTGTGATTAATTAAATTGATAAAACCAGGGGGAAAAGGTGGTTCCCATAAAATAATAAAAAAAAAAAGGGAAAAGAAAAAAAAAAAAAACCCCAAAAGTCCCCAAAAAAAATGGGGCCAAAAATCTAAACGAAAATTTTTACCTTTTTTGAGGGGGGTAATATCCCAAAATACCAGAATTTCTATTTTAAATCATGACAATAATGAAAAAAATAAAAGTGAGAATAAAAAGAAAAATTTTTTTGGGTAACATTTTTCCCTTTGAAAAAAAAAAAAAAATCCTTAGCAACCAAAACTTTTATTTTTTTTTTTTCTGGTTTTGCCCCTATTTTCTGATTTTTTCCTTAATTTACAGGGGAAAGTTTGTTAAAAACTAGAGGTTTTTACATTTTTTTTTTTTCTTCCCCTTGGTTTTTTTTTCCACTGTTTAAAAATTACCCACTGTCGTATTAGCAATTCGTTCTATTTATGGGGGAAATACTTGTATGGATAATGGAGTTGTTTGTTTTTTTTAATTTTTAATTATTATTTTTAATTTTATTTATTATTATTATTATTTTATTTATTTATTAATTTAATTAATTAAAATTATTTTAAAATATTACTATTTAATCGTTTTTTTTTTCGTTTATTATTGACTGTCATCATTTAAATTTTACCTTTTTAATTGATTTATTTTATGTAGTTAGAAAAATAAAAATGGTTTTTTGGTTTGTTTCATAAAAAAAAAAAAGGAGTTCTGGGGGGAAAATAAATGGATGTTTTTTAAAATTTAATTAATATAGCAAAAAGAAATTATAATTTTTAAAAAATAAAATAAATAAAAATAAAAAAAAATTTTAATAATAAATGAATACACGAGTTTTCTTTCTATTTTAAGTCTCTAAATCCCCACGTTTTTTTTTCTACGTCTACTGCCCTCCAAAAAAAATCGTAAACCTTTGCATTTTTCCATGTCCCTTTCTTTTTTTAAAATTTGGTTTTTTTGGAAAAAAAAAAAAAAAAAGACCAAACTTACTACTGACTCAACCCCAGCCAAAAAAATTTTTTTTCGCTTTTAGGAATATGTAAAATAAAATGTGTTTTTTTTTTAGTATCTTTTTTTTAAAATGAAAACACTAAAAAATTATTTTTTATTGTTATTTTTTTTCCTCCGGGCCCCTTTGCTTTCTGTTGGATTTAAATTTTGAAAAACCATTTTTATTTTTACTTTTTTTTTTTTTTTATTCTTTGGGACATATCTGCTAATTGAAGCGTTCAAAAAATTTTAAAAAAAAACAAATTCCAAGTAAAACTGATAGTACCAGGGAAAAAAAAAAATTTGGCAATCATCAATTATCATCCCTTCAAAACCCAAAATTCATCCCATCATTTAATTTATTTTAAATTTCTTTAAAAATTATTATTTTTTTTCCTTTTTTTTATTAATTTATTATTTGTAAGTAAATATTTGTAAATATAGTATAAAATATTTTTTTAAATTTTATTTACTATTAGTTCATAGTAGGTTATTATTATTTTTTAAATTTTATTACTATTCATTTGCCCAAAAAAAATAGATTATAAAAACTGTAATAATAAAAATAACAATAAAATAAAATTTTAAAATAATAAATAAATTAAATAATAAAAATATAAACAAAATCGTTTTATAAATATTGGTTTTTTATTAAAATTTTTAAATTTTATTATCATTAATTATTTTTTTTTCCACTGGTTTGTATAATTTTTGCAAAAATAAATTAAATATAACCAGTAATAATTACAGTTAATAAACGATTATTTTAAAAACCTTAAAAAAATGATATAAATGAAACATTATAAAAAATTCGTTTTTTTTATTTGTTTATTATTATTGTTTTATTACTGTTTTTATTTTTTGTAAGTTTTTTTATTTAGTATAGTTTTAAGGAAAAAATATAATTAATTAAAAACTGCCAAAATAATTGCAAAAATTTAAAAATGATAGTTAAATTGCAAAAAATTAATGGATATAAATTAATTCCCAAATAAATGGAATGAAAAGTTGGGAAATTTTTACGTTGTTTGTGGTGTTGTGTGTGTGGGGTGTTGTTGTTGTTGGGGTTTTGCGTGTGGGTTGGGGGCGTTTGGGGTGGTGGTTTGGGGTGGGTGGTTTTTTGTGTGTGGTGTTGTGTTGGGGGGGAATTGTGTGGGGTTTTTTTTTCTGTGTTGTTATTGTATATGTGTATGAAAATAATAATGTATAATTATTTTAAAATATTATTTTATTATATTATTTATAAAAAATAAATTATATTTTTTTAAATTTTTTTATTATAGGTGTGTGGTGTGGTGGTGTGTTGTGGGTTTTGGGGTTGTTTTTGTGGTGTGGTTGGGGGGGTGTGTGGTTTTTTGTGGTGTGTGTATATAATTAATATATAATTTATATAATTATATATATATTATATAAATATTAATTATAATATAATATAAATTTTTTATATTATGAAGAGGGGCCCAATAATGGATTAAATCCATTCCCCCTTGAATATTTTTTAAAACCTCTCTCTTGGATTCTTCTAAACCCTTCTTTTTTTTTCCAGAAAAATAAGGGAAAAAAACAAGGAAAAAAACATCGACGATTTAAATTTTTAAATTTTATTTAAAATCCCTACGTAAAATAATAAATTTTGATAAACTTTATAAAATCAAAAAAAAAAAAGAAAAAAATTTTTAAACCCTAAAAAACCTAAAAATTTTAAAAAATTTAGCCACGCTGCCGGTATTGGCAACGTGATAAATTTTACACGAAGCGCCCCCAACCAACGCATACACACCCAAAACCACACAAAAATACGATATTAAAAATTTTAAACCATCCCACTCGAAAAAAAAGAAACAAACAGATAAGGCCGGAAAAAGCTTGCAAAAAATGTCTTCCCTGCGGGGTTTTTTTTTCCCAATTGGGGGGGCTTTTCGATAACAACTCCGTCCCCTTTTACTAAACGGCTTTTGTCCCCCCCCCGTATGTTTTTAAGCCGGTGGAGCACGCGAACTCCTCGGGGGGGGAACGACCCGGGGGTCCCCCCCACCCTTGTCGAGAGGCTGTGAATCTTGTTTTTTTGCCCGTTGGCCTCGGTGGTTTTTTTGCCAAGCTTTGGGCGAAAAAAAAACCCCGGGTTCTTTTTGGGTTTCGGGTGCTGGGCGGAAACGCGGGGGGGGCGACGTTCCCCCCCCGACAGCGCCCCCAAGGGTTCCCCCCCCCCTGGAGAGGAAGAGAAGGGGGGGGAAAACCCTATCGATGGATGCGGTCCCCCTGGCCACTATTATTCCTATTTCATTTTTAAAATAAATTTTTTGTTTTCACGTTTTTGGGACTATCTTTCCTCTAATTTAAAAAAATTTTCCCTTACCGGGGGGTTTTTTTTTAAAAACGGCAAAGCGACCAAAGGGGCGGGGGGTTTTCTACAGGGGGGGGTTCCCCCCACAGGTTGAAGCGGTTTTTTTGGGTCGTCAAAGCCAAGAGTTATCGCCCCACTCCACCTTGGGGGTGGGGGGGCGGGTTTTTTTCGCAAAATACATTTCGAAGGTTTGCCCCCACTTTTTTTTTTTCCTTTTTTCTTTTTTTTTTTTTTTCCCCCGAAAAAATTTTTTTTTTTCCTTTTACATCTTAATTTTTTTTTGGGGATGTTCCCTTTTTTTTTTTTTTCCCTCATTACTTTATATCCCACAAAATTTTTCATTTCGGTTTTCTTGGGCCTTTTTTGTGTTTTTCTCATTCCTCCCCTTTTATTCGTGGGGTTTTTCACTGGGGGTTATTCCATTTAAAAACCCCCACATTCAAATTTCTGGCCCACAATTTCCGCCCCCGTCAACCCCCCTATCCTTTTTTTTTCACTATTACCCCCCCTAATGTTTGTTTTTTTTTTTTTTTAAACAGTCTGGAGGTGGCTTTTTCCTTCGTGGTAATTTAAGGTAATCTCAGACAATTAGTTAGTATTAATTAGCTCCTCCGATGGTTTTTAGATCAATTAAACACACAAAACCTCCATTCGCCCTCGTTTCCACACTTCAACCTAGTATGCGGAAACTGACAGACGGGGATTCTCTTTTTTCAATAGTCCGTTTAACATCCATTTTTTTTGTTTTTTGTTTTCATCCATAACTTTTTCGCCCCTTTCAAAACACCCCATCTATTCCTTTTTTTCCTTTCAGCTCAGCCCCCACTCTGAGCTGTTTTTAGCGCAAATTCCTGCAGAACACTCCCCTTCTGGCCCCATGTTTTTTTTTGGTATTTTTCCCCATTTCTTCATGAAAACATCCCACCCTTTTTTTTTTCTACGTTCTGAAAGTTTAGCCGTTGAGACCGGTTACCCCTAGAAGGTATTGAGGCATAACCTTGTTTAAGATAAATCATATTCCTTTCCAAATTAAATATACCCGTGTAATCCAGTGTTTTTTTTTCCTAGTCGTCGCCCCCCGAGTTTTTTCTCTATACAATTTATCCCGCTACTCGTTCATAAAGCTTTTTGGTTACTAATAGAGGGGGACCCCACCCATTTAAAATCCCTCATTGGTAACGGCCAAACTCACCTTAAACCTTCTCATCCATTTCCCCCTTCACAAAAACCCCCATGTTTTTGTTTCCCCTCGCCGCGCCCACAGTCCCCCCCCCCCCAATCGTCCCCCCCTTATGGTCCACTTGGCAGTGCATAATATTCATACAAGAATAGGTTTTCAAATTCTAATCACCAACATTGATTAAAAATTTAACAGTAGCACTAACATTTATTAATTTCCCTCTTTCTCAATTTTCTTTCGGGGAGACGATCGGCCAATGGTATCGGGGGCGTAGTTTTCGCACACCTAGCGGTTTTTTTTTTTAAAAATTCAGGTGGCGCCTTTCTCAGGTTTTGACTCTCCTATTCCTCCGATCCTTTTCCCGTCCCATCCTCCCGCCACTTAATTTCTGATTTCCTATATAAAGCCTAACCTTCGGGTCCTAGAACTTCTATCACTTCCCAATCTTTCAATCCTGCCATCTTGTTTTTTTGGTATTTTTGGGATCTACAATCTTAAAAAATTTTATTTCCTCAACAAGAACTTCCTGCCCGGACGTCCCCCCCCCCAAATTAGGTATTCTCGCTCGTTTTTTTTTTTTTACGCATTTTTTCCTCGTCTGTGGGTCCCCTCCTTTTGAATTTCCCTACTTTCTTTAGCTTAAACTCCCACAGGCGTTTTTTTCTTTATTTTCCCTAACTCGCGCCCATCCATTCGTCCTACTTGTTTTTTTTGTTTTTTTTTCCCTTCGAAGCCTCACACCCGTTCTCTCGGGTTCCCCTTGGCAGTTTTTAGGCTCTCTTAACCAAACAATAGATGGAAAGGAAGAAATTCCCGTGGGAAGCGTGAGGGGTTTTGTTGGTTTTTTAACATTTGGACACCAAGGCCAGACCACATTATTCAGGGCCCACTTTCTTTTTTAAGCTCTCTCATCTAAGGTGGACTAGAAGGTCATGCAGAGTCCGATTGAAAGCGTTTTTTCCACAGACACCATTTTCCCCTTGAGGGGTGGGATTACGCCCGTAGTTTTTCTAATCTTCTCAATTTCCCCATAATACTGACACAAATTGTTGGGTTTTGGAATATGAAACTGCAAAAGTTTTCTACCCTGAATCTGAGAGAAAGTCCTCTCTGGAGGAACCCGAAACTTATCAAAAAAAAATTATGTTTTGTTCTTTTTAGAAGTTTTAGCTACGGTTAACTCGCCTTCTGGTCCCCCCTTTTTCGTCCGGGAATGCAAAAGCTGTAACCGTGTAAAATACATTCCGTCACCACGAGGACAATTTTTTTTTTCTACGCCCCCATTTTTTTTTTGTCCTAGCAATGTGAAGGTTTCCCATGGCAAAGTAATTTCCCCCATGTTTTGCTAGCTTTCAACCGTCCCCCCCCCCCCATGAATGGGCCCCGCCGCCCTTCGGAAAATTCATCTTTCTCTTTTCTTAACTCTCCTTACATTTTTTCGCATCTGGAGATATAATTCTCTCGACTGGACGATGCCAATCCCCCCGGCCAAAAACCCCTACTAGGCCCTTCCCTTTACTAAAAAGCTAGGCTGCGATTCCCTCCCCTTGGATGCCCAAAAAATGGTCCCATGAACCACGCCCTGGCATCAACCTCAAGTTTTTGTAAATTTTTCGGGGGAAAGGGACTGGCGTAAAACCCGCCACGTATTGGATTGCCTGTAAAATTCAACTGATGGTAAAAATTCGCATCATCCCGTAAATACCAAAATTTCGCCCGTGTGCGGAATAAAGTTTTCCTAAAAGTTTCTTCGTTTTTTTTAATTAGCCATTTTTTTTCTTTCCCCTTTTCCCTTCGTATTTTAATTCCCTCCCCTTAGTAAGCTTTTTTTTATCCCTCCCCAAAACAACAAACCCATTTTCCCCTTGTAGGTCTTCTAGTTCCCCCTTTCGTGACCATAGTTTTGTCGTGTCCTCATCACGTCCCCCCCCCCCCTCCTAGCGAACCATCACCGTATATACTTTTCGTCCGCTGTCCGCTTACCCCCAAGTTTTTCTTTCCGGTAATCTTGGAGGTTTTCCCTCTGCTTATAGTAATTTATCCCTCCCAGCTTTTATTTGATCGTAAAGTTAACCTGTTTTGGAGATCGTTTTACACCCATCTGCTTTTTCTATGCTCCAACTTGGCAGTTTTTTTTTTCCCCAAAATGACTGAGGGGTGAAATGTCCCCCCGTGTACACAGTAAAAATGCCTTTCCCTAAGTAGTATGAAATTTTTATCC
>NW_023659371.1:0-21491 GCF_015228065.2 Penaeus monodon
AGGTCTGCAAAGCACAAAAAATGATCTGTAATTTACAGGATTTTACTTTAATTTAATTTACTTTAGAAAAACTCAGGAACAACAATGTCTAGTGAGACGAGAGGCCCCGGGCTCCAGGGTAGCTCTTGTGGCACAAGACTTTGTATTTGTTTGTTACTGCGTTATGACCAAAGGGTTTGTTAGCTCGACAAAAGCTGAACACGAGTGTGACAACATCTTTTTTTTTTTTTTTTTTTTTTTTTTTTGGATTTATTGGCTATAAACCAGCGGCATGTGGCCAAGGTTATTAAGCCAATGGATCCTATTTATTCTGTCAATCTAGATAAGGTCATAAATTTTTTGTAACCCTTAGAAAAGTGATTACTTTACTTATTATTTTTTCATCATTTTGTAAAAGATTAGAGATTGTAAATTCAGTATTTTTGTTTCGAAAATAATTTTTTATGTTAATTTTATTATTATGAATCATATCCAGTGCCAATTGGATGCGATTTGCTGAGAATTCTGCATTATTGCTGGAATGCCATAATGCACAATCATCAGCGTACAGTGAGTATTTAAGATTCCGAGGAGGAGCTGGTAAGATGTATGATCATACATAGAAATAATTTTGGGTGCAAGACACTTCCTTGTGGAACCCCGTTTGTCTGGACAAAATGTCCGAAAAAGGGACATTGTCGGAAAAAATAATTTGACAGCAAACGTTTCTGTCAGAAATGAAATTTTGATAAAACAAGGCAATTTTTCCACGTAATCCAAAAGCATAAAGTTTTCTGAGTAGGCCATATCGCCATGTCTTTGCCCGTAGGCTTTTTCTATATCTAAAAATACTAAAATCCAAACAGTGCTTTTTGGCAATTGCCTCTTGAAAGTGACTGTCCAGCTTTACTAGCTGATCGAGAGTTTGGCGTCCCTTTCGGAAGCCGCATTGCTCGTTAATAGTAAATTACTGGAATTTAAAAAATGCAATAGCCTACTGTTAACAATTCGTTCCATGACCTTGCATAAGCAACTTTTTCAACGCAATTGGGCGGTAGGAGTGGCAAGTCTGGGATTACCCCCTCCTTTCAATATGGGAATGATGTGGGGCAAAGTGCCATGAGTTTGGAAAAGTGGGGATTTTTTCCCAAATTTCATTGGGTACACTTCTAGCAACTTAATCATGTCTCATGATTAAGATCCCTTCATCATCTCATATCGAATTCTCGGGGCCTGGGGATGTTCCTCTACAGGCTTACTAGGGCTCGGACAAGCTCATCCATTGTTAGATATTTATTGTAATCAAAGTCATCTCCTTGGCAAAGTGAATTGGTTGCAGCTCGCCTTTTCCTTGGTGGTCAGGAAGGTGGGATGGTAATTAGCCGAGCTGCTTGTATGAGAGAACTGCCTGGCGAGTGCATTAGCAATGTCTCTAGGGGGAATCGAAATTATTGCCCTCTTCAGTGATGTTATTGATTTTAAAAAGATGATTTTTTCTTATTGATTTTATTGATAGTGGACCAAACCTCTGATTTTTTGGTTTGCTGTTTATTGTAGAGACAAAGCTCCGCCAGGAGTCTCTTTTTGCTTGTCTTATTACTCTACAAAGCCCTAGCTCTTGCTTGTTTGTAATTGCAAAAGTTCTCATTAGTGATGTTATTTTTTGAAAAGCCTGTAGGCCTTTTTGGGCGTCGGCACAGCGCCCTGCGGCAATCTGGTGCCCCACCATGGAACTCTATGCTTAACGCTATCTGTCGAATTTTTTAGAATGGATAGCAATGCTGCTTCTATATCGAATTCTGAATATTGTTTACTTTATCATCAATGGTTTCTCCAACAAGTTCGAGCTTGACGCTCCTTGTGAAGGCGACCCAGTCTGCTCTTTTTACGTTAAATTTAGGCGCTGAAGGCGTTCTCACTGTGTCGCATGAATATTTAATCAAAATAGGAAGATGATCGCTTCCCAACGAGTCGTCAATGGTGTGCCACAGGCACTTGGCTGCTATTGATGAAGAGAGACCAGTGATAGGTCAAAAAAGCTCAAATTACCGGTATTATCGTCCACCCGCGTCGGACTACCATCATTCAGAAGGACTAATCAGACTCATTAATCAACTTAACTACTTGCTCACCTCTACTATCCACCCGCAGGGAACCCCATAACGTATGATGAGCATTAAAATCACCTAAAATTACTTTATTTTGTGGCAGACTATCCTGAAGAGCAAAGAGTTTCATCATAGGCTATCACTGCATCAGGGGGACAATAAAGTGAACATATAGCCAATACGTGCCATTATTTTTACTTTGCATGCGACAAACTCCAAAGTAGAATCAATAGTCACTTCTGAAAAAGGGGAGGCTTTGGTGGATGTACATGGCGACTCCGCCTCCAACCCCTACCCTCACGATCCTTCCGACATAAATGGTAGTTCCTCAGCGAAACGACCTCGTCAGAGACGAGGTGTGTTAAATGCGTTTCTTGGAAACTATAATATCGGGAGCATGGGACGAGGCTAAAAAATTTAAGGTCATTTACTTTAGATCTAAGACTTCGACAGTTCCATTGTATAATGGTCGACGCGAAGATTACGTTTTTAGGGGGTTTGGAAGTGCCTTGTCCACCAGATTTTTTTCTTTTTTTTTGGGAGGAGACGCCTCCTCTCCCTCGCTTCCCGGGGACCTCTCTGGGGAGGGTTTGGAGACAGAAGCCTCCATGTCCTGCACCTCCTGGCGAGGGAGACGACTGACAGATTGCGACCTGCTTCTCTCACGAGAAGCCGATCGCGAGCCAGACGAAGTCCTCACAGGAGTAGCCCGGACGGGAAGGTGCGCTCCGGACTGTGATTCGGTATCAGCCTCCTTAGGATTTTTATGCTGGGTTGATGCAGCCATTTGATCGACCAATTTAGTCAAATGATACACTTTAATATTTAATTCTTTAACCGTTTGTTTAAGTTCAGCAATTTCCTTATCCTTGGCTGCAAGCTGTTGACTGACATTACTTGCACTGGGGGTGATGTTATTTTACTGCTTCAGCATAGGAAGTACCCGGTTTGTGTGTCAAACTTTCCACTTTCCTCTTAGCTTCAGTATAACTAACTTCATGCTTTCTCTTTATATGCCAATGTCTCAGTCTCCTTCTTCAGGATGCTGCATTCAGCAGATCCTGACTGATGGGGACCTCCACAGTTAGCACATTTGGAAATCTGGCTAGTACATGTGATGGTGTCATGGGCTTCAGCACATTTCCGGCAAACAAATTTACTCGAGTCTTTATCAATACATCTTAATGAGGTGTGTCCGAATTTTTGGCATCTATTACAATGCATTGGCTTTTGGACATAAGGTTTTACTTGCACACGTTCATAACCGACGTTATAGTTACTTTAACTCGAAGATCATGAATTTGCGTCAGCTTAAGTAAATCCTTAATCTGGGAGTTGTATTGTACTTTAACAAGGAGGCTTCCATCTCGCAATTTTTTGACAAAATCAAATCGCCGTCCCACTTGACCATCAAGGACCTTTTGATGATAAAGGGGTTCACGTTCAAAAGCGATTGATTTTCATTCACGGCATTTTACATTCGCGAACCTTGCATTCTCGGGGGGGTTTTTTGAAAAGTGGTCTTCTAGGTTTGTCATTAGTAAGGGTTCCATTGATCAGTGTCGAATTTGTCTTAGGACGGTCATGAGTCCCCCCTCCTCCTTGAGGAGGAAAAGGGGGTTTACCGGGGGTAGCATCCATACTGGTATCGGACCAGGTCCGACCCCTTGTCTCAAAATTGTTGTCCTGAAGGGATCAAAGCTCTTAACTTTTGGTATAAACCCTATCAGCAATAGCTAAGAGAGTAAATCAGTTTATTCGTCCACTACCTCCCAGTGGAAGCCTGGTTGGGCGTTCTCCAGTACCACAGCGAGGATTGAGTTATGTGTGGGACACTTCCCTACCGCCGAACTTGCCTAGGCGAAGGACGGTAAGTAGATGCCCACCCCCCAAAAGCGAATACGGGAGTTCACGAGGAACTCCGGTAGGCTCAGGAAAGTCACATTAAGATGAAAATTTAGAGAGAGAAAAAGTGCCCCCAAAGGACGCCCAGACTACTGGGCCTCCCTACCCGGGGGTCAAACCCCAAAAGGGCTCCCCTGTGTAGAAGAGAGCTGCGGGTCTGAGGTGGGGTGCTGACTACGACTACTGTAGCCTCGTGTCACCTGCAAATCTAGAGCACTGATGGTGCTGGCAAAGCACAATAATGTTCTGTAATCTACAGGATTTTACTTTAAATTTATTTACTTTACGAAACTCAGAAGCAATAATGCCTAGCGAGACGAGAGGCCCCGGGCTCCAGGGTAACTCTTGTGGCACAAGACTTATTGTTTATTGCTGCTGCGTTAAACAAGGTGTGTTCTGATCAAAAATTCAAACACGAGTGATAACAACATCTTTTTTTTTTTTTTTTTTTTTTTTTGTTGGATTTCTTGGCTATCAACCAGCGGCATGTGGCCAAGGTTATTAAGCCAATGGATCCTATTTTTTTCTGTCAATCTAGATAAGGTCATAAAATTTTGTTTCCCTTAAAAAAGTGATTACTTTACTTATTATTTTTTCATCATTTGATAAAAGATTTGATAATGTAAAATTTGTATTTTTTATTTGAAAATAATTTTGAAGGTGGTTTCTTTGGATTCTGAATCTATTGCAGGTTATGAGAATGTGGTTGATGGTAAGGTTGGTGTTGCATTGGGGGCACCGTGGAGGGAAATTCCCTTTTTGATGTAGGGGGTGAGGTGTGGGCAATCTCATGGCGTTGACCCTAAGGCGGGCCAACACCACCTCCTCCCTTCTTTCTTTTCTGTTGGCTGTCCCCCACGGTTCTATTGTAGGGTTGGTTTTGTTTGTGAGTTGGAGGCTGGTCCACTCAAATTTGCCAAAAGGGGATGTATTTTTGCTTTTATAAGAGACACAAAACACCTGAGATCTGTACGGACTATGCTAAGGTCCCCGATCGCCAGTTGACCCGGCTAATTTGCACCTGCTCATTGCCATGGATACCAGAGTGGCCTGGTAAACCCCTATTAGCTTGATTGATTTATTGGCACCATGTAGCTTACGAAAGATATTAAACCCCGAATTTCATTTTTGGTGGTTTCTAATGATTTAATGGCTTTAAGTGAACTTAAGGAATCTGAAAAATTACTATTCTATCGTGGGTCGTCGATAGTGCAAAAATCATGGCTTTATCAATGCAAAAAGTTCAGCAAGAAAGATCGATGTATATTCGGCAGTCTGAACTTTAGTTCACATTCAGTCGACCATACACCCGCACCCACCACTCTTCTGTCTTGGAGCCGTCGGTTTTATATATGAAAAAAAGGGAGATGTTTTAACAAGGATCTCTCTGAACCTCTGGCGTAAACCCCCACCTCCGGCGCCATGGCTTAGCTGATGGGAAACCAGGCTTCCATGATGGAAAAATTGGGAGTTTCCCATGGCGCTATATTTGACTGAACCCGGGTATCGATGGTAGAGAGATCTATACCGACTTTCTCGACGAGGTCGTGGAGTCTCGTGGCAAAGGGCCTAATGCCACTATTGCCATTAGGGTGGCTCGGGACTCGAGCCACCTTTGGGGGCATAGCTCAAGGTAACTGACCGCGTCTGAGTCCCGGGGGGAGGTACTCCTGACCCCACCTCAAGACGCTCGATCCGAGTGCACTTCAGGGCTCCAAGACACACACGCAACAGGCATTCTGCCCCAGCATCCAAACCTTTCAAACTTGTTCTCGATGCCGAAACATACACGATTGACCCCCTAATCTACTTTTGGGCCTAATCAGGGCTTTATATACCATTAGCAAAGACTGTCTATCAGCACCCCATTTTTTACTACAGAAATGCACTTTAATAAATTTAGTGCTCTTTCACATTTATTCTTTAACTGACCAATGTGGTCTTTCCAATTTAGTCTACTATCAAAATGTAGACCTAAAAATTTAGCAGAATTTTGAATAGGTATTAGGTGGTTGTCTAGAGTTAGCCTGATGTTCGGCTTTCTCCTACGTGAAAAAATTACCCCAATACTCTTTTGAATGGAAAACTTAAAACCCCACTGGAGGCCCCAGTTGAATCATATCCAGTGCCAAATTTAATACGATTTGCTGAGAATTCTGCATTATTGCTGGAGTGCCATAATGCACAATCATCAGCGTACAGTGAGTTTTTTAAGATTCCGAGGAGGAGCTGGTAAGATGTCATTGATCATACATGGAAATAATGTTGGTGACAAGACACTTCCTTGTGGGACCCCGTTTGCCTGGACAAAAATGTCCGAAAAATGACATTGTCGGAAAATAATTTGACAGCAAAAGTTCTGTCAGAAATGAAATTTTGAATAAAACAAGCAAGTTTCCACGTAATCCCAAAAGCATAAAGTTTTCTGAGTAGGCCTATCGCCATGTCAGTCGTAGGCTTTTTCTATTCTAAAAATACTGAAAATCAAAAAAACTTTTTTGGCAATGGCCTCTTGAATATGACTGTCCAGCTTTACTAGCTGATCGAGAGTTTGGCGTCCCTTGCGGAAGCCGCACTGCTCGTCAAACTAGTAAATTACTGGAATTTAAAATGCAATAGCCTACTGTTAACAATTCGTTCCATGACCTTGCATAAGCAACTTGTCAACGCAATTGGGGCGGTAGGAGATGGCAAGTCTGGGATTACCCCCTCCTTTCAATATGGAATGATGTGGGCAAAGTGCCATGAGTTTGGAAAAATGTGGGGTTTCCAAATTTTTATTGTACACTTTTTAGCAACTTAATCATGTCATCATGATTAAAATGCTTCATCATCTCATATCGAATCTCATCGGGGCCTGGGGATGTTCCTCTACAGGCTTCTAGGGCTCGGACAAGCTCATCCATTGTAAGATCTTTATTGTAATCAAAGTCATCTCAAGACGCAAAGTCAATTGGTTGCAGCTCAGCCTCTTCCTTGGTGGTCAGGAAGGTGGGGTGGTAATTAGCTGAGCTGCTTGTATGTGAGAACTGCCTGGCGAGTGCATTAGCAATTGTCCCTAGCTGAATCTAAATGATTACCCTCTTCAATGATGTTATTGATTTTGATTTGATGTTTTTTTCTTATTGATTTTATTAATAGTGGGCCAAACCTCTGATAATTTTGGTGTTGCTGTTTATTGTAGAGACAAAAACTCCGCCAGGAGTCTCTTTTGCTTGTCTTATTTTTCTACGAGCCCTAGCTCTTGCTTGTTTGTAAATTGGGGAAAAATTCTCATTAGTGATGTTATTTTTGAAAAGCCTGTAGGCCTTATTGCATTGGCACAGCGCCCTGCGGCAATCTGGTGTCCAACATGGAACTCTATGCTTAACGCTATCTGTCGAAGTTTTAGGAATGGATAGCAATGCTGCTTCTATAAACGAATTCTGAATATTGTTTACTTTATCATCAATGGTTTTTTCCAACAAGTTCGAGCTTGACGCTCCTTGTGGGAAGGGGACCCAGTCTGCTCGTTTTACGTTAAATTTAGGCGCTGAAGGCGTTCTCACTGTGTCGCATGAATATTTAATCAAAAAAAGGAAGATGATCGCTTCCCAACGAGTCGTCAATGGTGTGCCACAGGCAAATTGGCTGCTATTGATGAGAGACCAGTGATAAGTCAATAAAGCTCAAATTACCGGTATTATCGTCCACCCGCGTCGGACTACCATCATTCAGAAGGACTAGATCAGACCATTAAGCAACTTCACTACTTTCTCACCCCTACCATCCACCCGCAAAGGGGAAACCCCCTAACGTATGATGAGCATTAAAATCAGCTAAAATTACTTTTTTTTTGGGCAGACGTTCCTGAAGAGCAAAGAGCTCATCATAGATTATCACTGCATCAGATGGACAATAAACTGAACATATAGCCAGATACGTGCCATTAATTTTTCCTTTGCATGCGACAAACTCCAAAGTAGAATCAATAGTCACTTCTGTAAAAAGGAGGCTTTTGGTGGATGTACATGCGACTCCGCCTCCACCCCTACCCTCACGATCCTTCCGACATAAATGGTAGTTCCCAGCGAAACGACCTCGTCAGACACGAGGTTTAGGTTAAGTGCCGTTTCTTGCCGAGAACATAATATCCCCCTCTGCCCGAAGCATAGGACGCAGGACTAATAATTTAGGTCATTTACTTTTCAGAATCTAAGATTCGACAGTTCCATTGGCTATAAGGTCGCATGCCCCCGAAGATTACGTTTTATGGCGTTGGCCGAAGTGCCTTGTCCACCAGATTTTTCTTCTTTTTTTGGGAAGGCAGACGCCCTCCTCTCCCTCCGCTTCCGCCGAGGATCTCTCGCAGGATGCGATATGAGACTAGAGGCCTCCAATGCTCTGCACCTCCTGGCTACATGCGGGCAGACGACTGACAGATCTAGCCGATATGCCTTCTCTCACGCATATGTGCCGATCGCCGAGCAGACGAAGTCCTCACAGGAGTAGCCCGGACAGGAAGGTGCCGCTCAGGACTGCATGATTCAGTATCATCCTCGCTTATGATGTTCTAGGTGTCTGATGTAGCCATTATGAGACAGGATTTTTTTTTTTTTTTTTTTTTTTTTTTTTTTTTAGGATCTTTTGGAACTATCAACCACTAAAAAACCCGACCCCCCCCCACCCCAAGCGCGCCATGCTGGCCAAGGTTATTAGCAATCGCCGATCCTATTATATTCTCGTCAATCTATAACTATAGCGAGTCATAAAGTTGTAGTCCCTTAGAAAAGTGATTACTTTACTTATTATTTTTTTCATCATTTGCATAGCCAGATCTTGCATGTTGTAAAAGCCTGTTTTTTTCATTCTTAGAAATTCCTTTTGGGATGATTAGTCTAGAACTGTTATTGTATTATTGAGCTGTTTATAAAAATAATCATGATTTATGGCTAAGGGTGGTGTTTGCACTGATGGCATTGTGGCAGGAAAATTTAACTGTCAATAATCAGGAGTGAGGTGGGTTCTTTAGATACGGCATTGACCCTGCAGTCCGGAGCCAACACACCTCCTCCATTACTGTTTTTCCTTCTGGGCTGTTATCCCACAGTTTTAATTGTGGTTTTGATTTTGTTGGCCTTTTTTTGGAGAGTGGAGCGCCGGGTCCACTCCACTTGCACAAGGAGATGTATTTTTGCCTTTTATAAGTGACACACAAACACTGAGAGATCTGTACAGGAGATGCTAAGGTTCCCCAAAAAAACCATCACAGTGACCGGCTAGTGTCGTCAGCCTGCCATTCATTGCATAGGAGCCAGAGTGCCTGGTACCCATATTAGCACTTGATTGATTAATTGGCCCCACCCTGTAAGCCCTACGAATGATATATACCCAGAAGTTCATTTTGGTGCGTTTCTAATGACTTAATGGCCTTTAAGTGACCTTAAGGAATCTTGAAAAAAATACTATTCCTAATCGTGGGTCGTCGATAGCTGCAAAATCAATGGCTTTATCAATGAGCCAAAGAGCCTTCGCACGAAAATCGATGATATGCATTCGGCAGTCCGCACTTTAGTCATTTTTGCCGTGCCTTTACTAATGATATAATAGGCCTTTAAGTGAACTTAAGGAATCTGAAAAAATACTATTCCCTATCGTGAGCATCGTCGATTTTAGCTTGCAAAATCAATAGGCTTTGTATAATGGACAAAGAGTTCAGCCCAAGAAGATCGATGTATGATGCGGCCAGTCTGAACTTTAGTTACATTCAGTCGACCTTACACCCGCACCCACACACTCTTCTGTCTTTAGGCAAGCCAGTTCAGGGTATATTTTGCTTTTTGAAAAAAAGCGGAGATGTTTAATGAGGATCTACTCCTGAACCTCTCGGCGCTACCTCCACTCCGGAACGCTATGGCCTTAAGCCGATGCGAGCCAAGCTTCCAGATAGAAAAATTGGGAGTTACCCATGACCGCTATATTTGACGAACCAGGGGTATCGATGGTAGAAGAGATCTATACCGACTTACTCGACGAGGTCGTGGAGTCTCGGGCAAAGGGCCTAATGCCACATTGCCATTAGGGTGGCTCGGTCTCGAGCCACCTTTGCGGCATAGCTCAAGGCTCTGGCCGCGTCTGAGTCGGAGGGAGGACTCCTGACTCCACCTCAAGACCTCGATCCGAGTGCACTTCAGGGCTCCAAGACACACACGCAAACAAGGCATTCTGCACAGCATCCAAACTTTCAAACTTGTTCTCGATGCAGAAACCATACACGATTGACCCATAATCTACTTTAGACCTAATCAGGGCTTTATATACCATTAGCAAAGACTGTCTATCAGCTCCCCATTTGTTACCAGAAATGCACTTTAATAAATTCAGTGCTTTTTGACATTTATTCTTTAACTGACCAATGTGGTCTTTCCAATTGAGTCTACTATCAAAAAGTAGCCCAAGAAAAACTTTGCAGAATTTTAAATAGGTATTGGATGGTTGTCTAGAGTTAGCCTGATGTTCGGCTTTCTCCTACGTGAAAAAATTACCCAATACTCTTTTGATGGAAAACTTAAAACCCCACTGGAGGCCCCCAGTTATGAATCATATCCAGTGCCAATTGGATGCGATTTGCTGAGAATTCGGGCATTATTGCTGGAATGCCATAATGCACAATCAGGTACAGTGAGTTTTAGATCCCAGAGGAGCTGGAAAGATGTCATTATCATACAAAAATAAGTGGGACAAACACTTTTTCCGTTCGGAAAAAAATGTCCGAAAAGTGACATTGTGGGAAAAATAATTTGACAGCAAAAGTTCTGTCAAGAGATGAAATTTTGAATAAAACAAGGCAAGTTTCCACGTAATCCAAAGCATAAAGTTTTCTGAGTAGGCCATATCGCCATGTCATGTCGTAGGCTTTTTCTATATCTAAAAATACTGAAATCAAAATATCTTTTTTGGCAATGGCCTCTTGAATATGACTGTCCAGCTTTACTAGTTGATCGGAGTTGGCGCCCTTGCGGAACCGCACTGCTCGTCAACTAGTAAATTACTGGAATTTAAAAAATGCAATAGCCTACTGTTAACAATTCGTTCCATGACCTTGCATAAGCAACTTGTCAACGCAATTGGGCGGTAGGAGATGGCAAGTCTGGGATTACCCCCTCCTTTCAATATGGGAATGATGTGGGCGAAGTGCCATGAGTTTTGAAAAGTGTGACTTTTCCAAATTTCATTGTAAACTTCTAGGCAACTTAATCATGTCATCATGATTAAGATGCTTCATCATCTCATATCGAATCTCATCTGGGCCCTGGGGATGTTCCTCTACAGGCTTCTAGGGCTTGGACAAGCTCATTCATTGTTAGATCTTTATTGTAATCAAAGTCATCTCCTGTGGCAAAGTGAATTGGTTGGCAGCTCACCTTCCTTGATGGTCAGGAAGGTGGGATGGTAATTAGCTGAGCTGCTTGTATGAGAGAACTGCCTGGCGAGTGCATTAGCAATGTCTCTAGGTGAATCGAAATTATTGCCCACGTGGATGATGTTATTGATTTTAGAAGATGATTTTTTCTTTTTGATTTTATTGATAGTGGACCAAACCTCTGATATTTTGGTATTGCTGTTTATTGTAGAGACAAAGCTCCGCTAGGAGTCTCTTTTTGCTTGTCTTATTACTCTACGAGCCCTAGCTCTTGCTTGTTTGTAATTGCAAAAGTTCTCATTTGTGATGTTATTTTTGAAAAGCCTGTAGGCCTTATTGCGTCGGCACAGCGCCCTGCGGCAATCTGGTGTCCACCATGGAACTCTATGCTTAACGCTATCTGTCAAAGTTTTAGGAATGGATAGCAATGCTGCTTCTATAATCGAATTCTGAATATTGTTTACTTTATCATCAATGGTTTCTCCAACAAGTTCGAGCTTGACGCTCCTTGTGAAGGCGACCCAGTCTGCTCTTTTTACGTTAAATTTAGGCACTGAAGGCGTTCTCACTGTGTTGTATGAATATTTAATCAAAATAGGAAGATGATCGCTTCCCAACGAGTCGTCAATGGTGTGCCAAAGGCACTTGGCTGCTATTGATGAAGAGACCAGTGATAGGTCAATAAAGCTCAAATTACCGGTATTATCGTCCACCCGCGTCGGACTACCATCATTCTGAAGGACTAAATCAGACTCATTAATCAACTTAACTATTTGCTCACCTCTACCATCCACCCGCAGGGAACCCCATAACGTATGATGAGCATTAAAATCAGCTAAAATTACTTTATTTTGTGGCAGACGTTCCTGAAGAGCAAAAGCTAACATAGGCTATCACTACTCAGGGGGACAAAAAGTGAACATATAGCCAATAGGCCATTAATTTTTACTTTGGCGAAAAACTCCAAAGTAGAATCAATACACTTCTGAAAAAGGGGGGTTTGGTGGATGAAATGGCGACTCCGCCTCCACCCCTACCCTCACGATCCTTCCGACAAAAATGGATTCCCTCAGCGAAAGCCTCGTCAAAACGAGGTTGTTAAATGCGTTTTTTGGAGAACTATAATATGGGTAGCTGGAGGGGCTAATAATTTAAGGTCATTTATTTAGATCAAGACTTCGACAGTTCCATTGTATAAGGGTCGACGCGAAGATTACTTTTTTGGGGGTTTGGAAGTGCCTTGTCCCCAGTTTTTTCTTCTTTTTTTGGGAGGGAACCCTCCTCTCCCTCGCTTTCCCCCTAACGGAAGCCCCCTTTGCCGCTGGGGGGGCTTGGGGTCCCAATGATCTGGGGGGGCCGGACCAGGGGGGCTCCCCATCTGGGGGGTCACCAGTGGGGACGGACAAATGGCTTCCGGGTTGCACCAAGGCCTATGAGAGGGGGATGGTGTACCCACCCCTGTTTTTCCATTTTGGGCTGGGAACTCTCCCACGTGTGTTTCCCGTGGGGGGCATCCGTATTCCCGGGACGGGAGTCCTGGATTGAGCGTGCTCACGCCTGCAGCTAGCAACACCCCTCTTTGGTCCTTTATTCTGGTTAACGGGGCTTGTAAAGGGCCCCGGGTAAAGTCAATCGCTGGTCAAATAGGGGCTAGGTCAAGCAGCACTATTAAATGGGTAGCGCATAGCCCGCACGCCATCATACTGTGATAGGGGCTGCGTATTTTTTCCTATTACCCCCTGGGGCTTTGGGATTTTAAACCCAACTATACTTCCCCTCTTTTGGACCCATGGTGGGGGGGGGGGGTGGGGAAAATGAAGAATTCAAATTTGTATGAGTACTACAAATTTACAAAGATCTACTCTCTCCCCCCGCCCCCTGCGCAATCCCTCGACCATTCTCTCGGGAAAATCACCGTTGTCACTCGGGAACCTTTTCATTTTTTCCAAACAAAAATGGAATCGTAAGGGTTCCCGGGCCCCCAAAACCGGTAAGAAGGGGAAAAGCCTCCTCATCCACTAAGGAATCTTACCTGGAAAATTTAAAAGGGCATTTCATATGAAGTACCTGGTAGTGAAGCCCATTGGGTGTATCAATCATGGCTTGCATCTTTGGGGTTTCATGGGAAAAATAGTTAAGTATTAAACTGATCCCGTACCCCCCCACAGCGAGATGGTAGCCTGATAGTTGAGGTTTCTCACCAGACGGGGATGACCGTCTGCGTGAAATATGTAACTTCCTGGGGCTCAAGTTCCTGTCTCCTCACAAAACCCTAAAATCAGTTAAAGGGAATTGTCTTTTCCCGAGACCTGATGGGGTTTCTGAGGAGAAACGTTAAGGAATTAGAGAATTTTAATGTAGGGGCAGAAAAATTTTTTAGGAAGAAAGTTATTTTTTGGAACTCGACACCAGCTCTTCTTCAAAATTTTTAACACATTAGCCCCTTCCAAAATGGGTTTAAAGTTGGCATGGTACCCAACCTCAAGGAAAAGCCATTTTGTGCCCAAACCCTAGGGCGGTGCTTCCACTGCCAAGGTTTGGGCATGGAGCCAACTCTTCCCGTTTTAAAAAAAAGGGGAAAACCAAGATTGGTTTTTAAAGTGGGTACAACGGTCATCAAGGAATGACAACTGTCCGGGTCCAATAGCTTTACCACTGAAAAGAAGCTCGAAGCTTCTTAAAAGAAATGTAAAAGGTACAATTTAAAAAGGAAGTTTTGGGTAAAAGGACAAGGAGAAATTATTTTCCAGAGGCAAAGCGACGTGCCCGTATGCTGTTTGCACAGCCGGGTAGTCCTTTGCTTCGGTTCTAGCCCATCCTCCTTCCCACCAACCCTTGCCCTCCAATGCTTCTTACACACACAACCTGCCACTTCCTCTAAACCTCCCCCAAATTTGCTGACACTGCCTTGGTGAGTTGTTCCCCCAGAAACGGAGTAGGAGTGAGGGGTCTATTAGGAGACTCCCCTCCCAAAGTAAGGTCTTTGGGGGCCATAGGAAAGGCTCCAAGGCCTAAACGGTGACAGCTCCACGGGGCCACCACATCCACAGGAGCATCTGCCTAGGCAGAATGCTCCTGAAAAAAGGCTGGGCACGCCCTTTCCCGGAAAAGGAATCCTGAACCTGCCCCCAAAGCTCCAGCTGCAACAAATCCACAGGGGCCTCCGCGCTAGACAAATGCCCCTGAAGCAAAGGCTCGGCCCCGCCCTTTGCCTAGGCAAAGAAATCCTGAACCTTTAAAGGGAAACCTGTGGAAACTATTTCCACGGGAAAACAACCATTAAAAAGGTCCCCCGGATCCGGGAAAGGGACACCAAAAAGGGTGTGAGGAAAAACCTTGCCCGGTGCTGCCAAACACCTTAAAGAAATAATCTAAAGAACTGGATACCCTAATCCAAGGGAAACTGCAAGGAATTCATGAAAAATGGGAAGAACGGGCAACTCTATATTTCATGGAACCCATTTGTGTATGCCTATGGGATTATGACCAGGGAAAATCGCCCCATTTTCCTGAAGGTTTAAAGTTCAAGCCCATTAGGGAAACCCTTTTGGGGAAAATGGACCTCATGGGGGAGTACAGTATGGTACATCGATTTTCCCCTTTCCAGGCCATCCACCTCAGACAACACTGCAGGTGAAGGCTGTGAAATAGGCTTACACACCTTAACTGTTGCTCCTCTACCTTCCTCCACATAATCTCAACATAAAATATTTGGAAGACTACTTGGGAGTTTGCCAATCCTTTCTACTTTTGGGGAGATTTCAAGGGCCCGGGCATACCTCGGGGGAAACACTTTGTGCAACCCCGGGGAAGGGCCTTGGAGTCCTTGTTCTTAAAGCAGATGCAGTTTTAACTGAACATGACACTCCCACACTTTTCCAAGTTCAAACTGGACATTCTCCAATATGACCTATAAATAGGTTCCCTATTCACAGTTGAACTTCCCTTTGGCGGGTCAGGGAAACTTACATGGAACGCCCACTTTCCAATAATTTTGGAGGAGGTGAATGGTTTTCCCTCAATGGGTGCAGAGATGGGACTTGAACTGCAGACTGAAATCTTTTTAGATCAACTGCGTATTGCAAATCTGTTAATAAATTTCCAGTGTGTTCAAGATGCTGTTAAATACTTCCATACGATTCACCTTTGGGCAGCAGAAGCACCATTCCCAAAAGTAGCGGACGTACCGTCGCCTCCAGTACCTGGTGGTCTGATAAGGGGCCAACAAGCTGTCAGGAAAGGGAAACTGCATTAAGGCATTAAAACGACGCCCCAGCATTGTAACCTTGATCTTTTACAAAAAGACCCAGCCAAGGCCGGGCCGTGCTAAAGGAGGCTAGACGGCGTCGTGGAGCATATGTCTCCTCGATTAACTCTGGGACCCCTCTTACTGGGTGTGGGAAAAGGTGCGAAAATTGCTGGAAAGAGCAATCCTATCACAACCTCTCTGAAATGATGGCAAAACATCACGAAAAAAAAAGATATTCTAATGAGCTAGCTAAATCCTGGCAGATATCTCCTCTGGAGCATCTTACACTGCTCGATTCTCCCCCTTTTTCGGGGCTAAACGAACAACACCCATTCGTTCTTTAGTGGGAAATGCAGCAGAATTCCATACAATTTGCCATTTTTGCGCAAGGAGATGGACTCTGCTTTGCAGTCGCCGTAAGACTCCCCCGGGAAGTGACGATTTTCCATATCAATGTATCTCACTTACCGGAGATTCCCAGAATTCCTTTTGGGACTTGTTAATAGGACTTAGGGAGGGCACAGTGCCATCCACAGGGAAAAAGGGGGCAAAATCATTCCTTTCCAAAACCTGGCAAAGATCTTCCACCCGGGAATTACGGGACCAATTTCTCTCACCAGCTATCGCAAGCTGATGGAAAAAATGGAAAACTTCGGTTGACATGGCTGCTAGAAAAAAAAAACGTGCTACCCTATCAATATGGCTTTAAAAAATTGAATCGCCACAGATGCCTTGTGGGAGGGAAACTGCTATACAAAATTTCCCTTCGCACGGGCGACGTCACATGTTAGCATCTTCTTTGACCTTGAAAAGGCTTATGTACTACTTGGAAGCATGCATACTCATAAAGCTGTATACATTGGGTTTTTAAAGGAGGCATTACCCCCTTTCATAAAAAGTTTTCCTTGCTAACGGAAATTTAGATTTTTCGGGGGGGAAAACAGTTTCTCTAACCTGGAAACCAGCGGGAAAGGGGTCCCACAAGGGAGTGTCTTAATGTGACCCTTTTTTGCCATTGCTATAAATGACATTATAAAGGTTGTTCCAAGTGCTGTCTCTGTAATCTTATGTGGATACTTTACCGTACTGCTCAGGGAAACTTACGGAGTGCGGACGCTGCAGACGCAAAAAAATCAGGTTGTCATGGGGAACAATCATGGGTTAAATTTTCTCAAAGCAAGACCCTGGCTGTACATTCCACAAAAGAGGAAAATTTTCCCTCCTTCCCCTTTTTTAGGAGGGGAAAACCCCCTGCAATTTGTCCAAGAGGTGAAGTACTTGGGGGCAATTTTGACTCAAGACTTAAATGGGTGCCCCACTCAAACAGTTAAAAGTGAAGGCTACAAAACACTTAGATTTTGCGGGTTCTTTCACATTTTTCTTGGGGTGCAACCGCACAAACCCTTTTAAAGGGTTTCCGGGCACTTTTTCGTATACTTGACTATGGATGTGAACTTATTCATCTCAACTCCCACTGTTCTCCGGTGTTGGATCGGGTTTTAATGAAACTCTCAGAATCGTACGGGGCTTTCAGGTCTTCACCTGTGGAGTCCCCCGTACTGAGAGTGGAACCACCTCTTTCATTCACCGGGGTACATAACCTGTTTCTATACAGATACAAAGATTCCGGGGTCTCCTACATCCGATTGGTTTTCAACCCCCTTGGGGGGAAACCGATCCTATGGTAGGAGAAAAATCTTGTAAAGAACTTAATTTAATCTCACTAAGGTTCTGGCTGTTTGGGAAATTTCCCCAATTCCCCCCTTGGACTAATCAAGTCGAGCTGGATTTGGTCGGAATTGGGGAAAGGGAAGATCTGAAAGGAATCAGAGAGAAATTTCTTCAGCCATTTCTAAGTACCAAGGATCGGGCGCAATATTACAGATGGTTCGAAATCTGCAAAAGGGGGTTGGGCTTTGCAGCAGTGAGGCAAAGGAACTGCATCTGGCAGTCTTTCTCTACAGGGCCCCGATCTTCCTGCGAGTTACATGCCTTCTTGCGCAGTTTTTAAAGACTAGAGATCTTTGAACCATTCTATTGTGATATATTTGATCTCTAGTGCCTTGCCCAAACAATCAAGAGCTTAAACTCTCACAAACCAGTAGTAGGGAGGTTCAAGATTGGCTTGCCTGATGTCAAAAACTAAAAAGATAACTCTGGGGTTTGGGGGCCAGCCATTTGGGGTCAGTGGGGAAAGAGCGACTGATCAGAAGGCTAAGGCGCTGCCGCTCAGCCTTGTATCTCGTTTTTCCTCTCCCCCACACCGACCTGAAACCCAGCATCAGGAGTTGTCTTCGCGATAAATGGAAGGAACAATGGAGGCATATCCCAGAAATAAACTGGGGGAGAGATTAAGATGACCTTGGCAGTTGGGTGACTACATCCATCCCACCAAAAGTGGAAATTTCATTTAAAAAGGGTAAGAATCGGCACACAAGACTGACTCATGGGCCGATAGGTAAAAATTGGGACTTTGTGAGGGATTTCCAAGACCCTTAACAAACGCACATGTAGTGGAAAGATGTGCAACATTCCGACCAAAAACGTATTATTGTCTCCCCCCTATACACTGAAGAATGTTTGGGGGAGGATTTGACAAGAGGGTCTTTTTTAGCTTCCTTAGGGGGACTAATATTTTTTAAAAAAATTTAATTATCATAATGTTTATGCAATAATTTTTTACCTTAAGTATAATATTTTTTTGCTTTGTTTTTTAAATTTTTTTATTGTTATTTAAAAAATCTATTGTAGATTTTTTAAAATTTTAAACATTTTAAAATTTCTGCTTAACAAGGGATTGCCGCTAATGCCTTAGCGTTTACGCGGCGATAATTTTTTAAAAAACATCAATCTCCCCCTTCCCGGGGGGCCTTCTCGGGGTGGGTTTTGGAGACGAAACCTCCTTCCTGCACCTCCGGCGAGGGGGACAAATGAAATTCATCTGCTTTCCTTTACAGAAGCCGATCGCAGCCCGACGAAGTCCCCACAGGAGAGCCCGGACGGGAAGGTGTCTCCGGACTGTGATTCTATCATCCCCTTATGATGTTTAGACTGGGTTGATGCATCTTTGATCAACCAAATTTTGGGCATTGATATACTTTAATATTTAATTCTTTTAAAGGGCTGTTTAAGTTCCCGGGAATTTCTTTATCCTTAGCTGGCAAACTTTGAATGACATTACTTGCACAGGGTGGTGTTAGTTACGGGGTTCACATAGGAATATCAGGTTTGTGTGTCAAACTTTCCACTTTCCTCTTGTTTTTAGTATAACTAACTTCATGCTTTCTCAATAAAGCTAATGTCTCGTCTCCTTCTTCGGGTGCTACCTCAGCAGATCCTGACTGATGGGGACCTCCACAAATTTTACATTTGGGAAATCTGGCTATACAGTAATGGGTCATGGGCTTCACACATTTCCGGCATACAAATTTTTCTCGATCTTTATCAAAACATTTTTAATGAGGGGTGTCCGAATTTTTTGGGATCTATTTCAACTTGGCTTTTGGACTAAGGTCTTCTTTCCTTCATAACCACATTGCATATTCTGGAATTTTATTCAAAGGCAAAGGTCAAAAAACACAGTCCAGTTTTCGTTCGCACATTCCCTCCTTCTTGGGCATACAATGAACGTCCACTACCTTGGTCCCCTTTATTCTCCAAGAAAATTTTCCTTTCTTCCATCGTCCTCAAATCCCTTGAAAGTTACTCCCTTACAGGTATTTGGGGCCCTAGGGAAAAGTTACTTTAATCGAAGATCATGAATTTGCGTCGCTTAAGTAAATCCTTAGTCTGGGGTTGTATTGTACTTTAACAAGGAGGCTTCCTCTCGCAATTTTTTACAAAATCAAAATTTTGCCGTCCCCTTGCCTCGGACCTTTTTGTGATGAAGGGGTTTACGTTTGAAGTGATTGTTTTCATTCACGCATTTTACATTCGCGAACCTCGCATTCTCTGTTGGGATTTTGAAAAGTGGTCTTCTCGTTTTGTCGTTAGTGGGGGTTCCGTTGTTCAGGGGGCGAGTTTGTCTTAGAGTGGGCTAAATCGCCCCTCCTCCTTAGGGGAGAAGGGGGGCCGGGGGGTCATCCATACTGGGCATCGACCAGTCCGACCCCCTTTTCTCAAAAATTTTTGTCCGAGGGATCAAAGGCTCTTAACTTTTTGGGATCAAACCCAACAGCAAAAGCTAAGAGAGTAAGGCGTTTATTTGTCCCTACCCCCCCCCAGAGGAAGGGGCCCGGGTTGGGGTTCTCCAGTACCACAGCGAGGGATTGAGTTATTGTGGGACACTTCCCTCCGCCGAAATTGCCTAGGCAAAGGGCGGTAAGTAGATGCCACCCCCAACGAATACGGGAGTTCACGAGGAACTCCTGGCTCAGGAAAGTCACTTAAGAAAAAAAGAATATAGAAAAAAAAAAAAGTGCGCCCAAAGGGCGCCCAGACTACTGGGCCTCCCTACCCCGGGGGCAAAGCCCCAAAAGGGGTACCCTGGTATAAAAGAGCGGGAGTCTGGGGGGGGTGCTGACTACGCCTACTGTAGCCTCGTGTCACCTGTAAAACAAGAGCACTGAAGGTGCTGGCAAAGCACAAAATTCTGTAATTTACAGGTTTTTCTTTATTAGTTACTTTAAGAAACTCGACAATAATGCCTACGGGCGAGAGGCCCCAGGGCCCCGGGGAGCTCTTTGGCACAAGACTTTGTATTTATTTTCTGCTGTGTTATTTACAGGTGTTTACCATCAGAGTTTCGCCACGATCAAGGGCAAAGCTTTCTTTCTTTGTTGGATTTTTTGGCTATCAACCACGGCATGTGGCCAAGGTTATTAAGCCCAAAGGGTCCTATTCTTCTATCAATCTATATAAGGTTATAAAGTTTTGCCCCTTAAAAAAGTATTACTTTACTGATTTTTTTTCATCATCTGAAGAATATTTTTATTGTAAAATTTTATATTTTTTTTTCTGAAGTAGTTTTTTTAAGTTTTTCTCTATTGTTTTTATATGGTTTCATGTGATTAAAAGGTGGGGGATGGTGTGCTGGTGTTATAGGGGGGCACCGTGGGAAAATTCTTTTTTATTAGGGGTGAGGTGGGTATATCTTGTGGCGTTGACCCTAAGGCGGGCCAACACCCCCTCCTCCCCTTCTTTCTTTTTTGTGGCTGTCCCCCACGGGTCTATTTCGGATTTTTTGTTTGTGATTGGAGGCTGGTTTCCCTCCTTTGCCAAGGAGATGTATTTTTGCTTTTATGAGACACAAAACACCTGGATCTGTACGGGCTATCTAAAGGGCCAGATCGCCAGTTGACCCGGCTAATTTTCACCTCTCATTGCCGTGGATACCCAAATGGGCCCGGTACCCTATTACTTGATTGATTTATTGGGACCATAAGCTTACGAATATATTACCCAGAATTCTTTTTGGTGGTTTCTAATGATTTAATGGGTTTAAAAACTTAATGAAACTAAAAAATACTATTTTTATCTGGGGGCGTCGATAGTGCAAAATCAATGGCTTTATCAATGGCAAAAAGTTCAGCAAAAAAGATCGAGTAATTTGCCCGTCGAATTTATTTACATTCAGTCCCCCATACACCCCCCCACACACTCATCTGTCTTGGAGCCTCGGTATATAAATGAAAAAAGGGATGTTTTTCAAAGGGTCTCTCTGAACCTCTGGCTCCTCCACCTCCGGCGCCATGGCCTTAGCTGATGAAGCCAGCTTCCATGATAAAAAATTGGGGGTTTCCCTGGCACTTGTTTGATTGAAAACCCGGTATCGTGGTAGAGAGATCTATCCGACTTTCTCGACGAGGTCGTGGAGTCTCGTGGGAAAAAAAGGCCTTAATTCCAACTA
>NW_023659372.1:0-5000 GCF_015228065.2 Penaeus monodon
AAAAAAAAATTAGTAAAATTTAAAAAAAACCCAAAAACAAAAAGGGGGGAAAATTTAAATTAAAACTGTTTTTATTAGCATATAAGGAATGTGAAAATTTTTACATGCGTGTATTCACAAATTCTTTCTCACCTATACTGCGGGAGTCCGGAGTACAGACATGTACATAGCCCAGATTTACACATACACCCACATTGGGCCCCGCGGAGAGATTGTCTATTAAAAGGGAAGGGGGTGTGGCGGGGAAAAAAAAAAGGGGAATGGGGAGGGGGGCATCCTCTCCTTCCCCTCCCTTCTGCTACCGGTGAAAACGGGACAGATATTCCCTATTTGGGGTCAGAGCGGAGAAATTGGTTTTGGGGGCCCTGCCCGCCTGGACGGGGTTTCCTCCTGGTTCACAACCCCAAATTACTCTGCCGGTTTTGCTTATTTTTTTCAAAATTTATCTTTTAAAACGTTTTATTTCAAGTTTTTTTTCCCCCTTTTTTGAAACAGGAAAAAAGGGGAAAAGGAAAAAGCGGTTAAAAAAAATAAAAATTTTAAGAGAATGAAAGCGAACAAAAAGTGTTAAATAGGATCCTTTTTCTTTTTATGGAATATAGGGAAAAGTTGATGGCCAGGAAAAAAGAAAACGCTGGAAAAAGATGATCATGAGATATATGTTGGGGTGATGCTCGTAGTAATAAAAATTTGGAAATAATAGTAAGGAAAAGAAATAAAATAAAATAAAAATGATGTTAGAAAATCATGAAATCATTTTCATGTAAAAAATAATGCCGATATGATGATGATGGTTTGTATGATATGATGATGATAGATGATGATGATGATATGATGATGTGATGGATGATATGATATGATGATGAATGAGATAATGTGATGATGATTTCGGTATAAATCCCAAAATAAAAGGCTAATAACAATAAAGAAAATAATTAACGAAAAAAATAAAAAAAAATATAAAACAATAATAATAATAAAAATTAAACTAAACAAAAATAATAGCACGAATATTCGGATTTGCAGGACTGTTTAAAAAGGGGACGCATGCAGAGTCAGACGAAAAAACCAAATTTTCTTCTAACGTCTAACAATTTTTTTTTGCCTAACAGCCCGTTCTCAGGGCCACGTGGGGAACCTTGATTTATTTTGGGTTTTTATTGACATTTCTTGTATTGTTTTAATATAGTTTTTACGAGAACTGCGGGGGCCATCGTAGGAAAGGGGATAGGGGGGCTGGGGCACAAAATCATAATACGGAGTTTCAGTTTGGGGGATCACACTGTTAACAAATACCCACTTTGCTCCAAAATGTTTCTCTGTCTGTTTTTTTTGTCTGCCTCTGTCTTTTCCTTCTGTCTGCTACCTGCTGTCTTATATCCGTTTTCATGTCTCAATCAGTCATTTCAGTCTCTTTTCTCTTTCTTCCCCTCTCTCTCTCTCTCTCTCTCTCCCCTCTCTCTCTCTCTCTTTTCCTCCCCCTCCCCTTTTCTCCTCTCTCCTCTCTCTCTCTCTCTCTCTCTCTCTCATCGTAGTCGTCTCCTCTGCTTCGTTATCGACGTGGATCCACACGCCGGAGGGAAAAGAAAAAAAAAAAAACGGAAGAGAGTGGGGGGGCCCTTTAAAAAATATAATATTTAATATATATATATATATATATATATATATATATATATAATATATATATATATATAATATATTATACAAACCTATAAAATTTTATATATATTATATTATATAAAATATTATTATTATATATATTATAAAATTACTCCAAAATGTAAAATTGCAAAAAATTAGAATCACGCTTTTAAAAAAACAAAGGGACACCCCCAAAAAAGTCTTGGTGCTGTTGGGCCGCTTACGAATTTTCCCATTTAAAAAATTGCTCCGTGGGAAAAGTTCTGTATATTATTTAGAAAAGGGGAAAAGTAGGAAAACAGTTACGTTATGAAATAACTGATTACTAACGAGTAGTAGATTAATCGTTTAATCTTTATTACATATATTTTTTTATTCCGTTTTCTTCTCCTCTGATTTCCAAAAATTAATTGCTAAAGACATTTTTATTAAAAAAATTCTTCACTGCGTGATTGCAAATTTTTACACTTTTTTCTTTCCACCAAATTTAAATTAAAAACTACATGAATGATTACTGTTATAAAATTATTAAAGCTTTTTTTGCGGGCCCTCAAGCGACTGTATCTGAGGGACACAAGCACGTCTGGGGTCCCTCAGGACAGTCTGTCCCTCACACTATAATTAGTTTTCCCTAATTATTTTTAATCCCCCAAAATTTTGGGGGTCTGCCCTAACTTATTGGGGAGATCCTCTACAAACATTTGCCCTTGGGGAAACCTTTCGCAAGGTCTCATGTTTTTTTTCTACTTATTTAGAACGACTTAGATTTTATCAACGTCCTTCATGGCGTTTTTTTACTGTTAACTGTCCAATTTTTCTCGGAAAAAGTATTTTTGTTTTTTTTTTTTTTTTTATTTTTATTCGGGTTCCGTTCCTCGTCGCGTTCTTTTTCAGCAAAAGCGAGGTTTTGTCAGAATCATTATTTCAAAAAAAATTATTGTCTGAATGGCTTCTGTTTCCCGGGAGGGAATTGACCGCGAAAGGGATTGCCGGGGCAACCAGTGCAATCAGGGCAGATGTAAGTTTTCAACTAAAAGACCTGATTCGCTGCCTTCAATAATGGAATGACGGGGTCAAACACGAAAGGGGGGGATTTTGGGGGAGGGTGTGCAGAAAATAAAAATACACTCAGACCTTATAACGGACATGCACATCACGGTATCACACATATAGCAAAAATGCAAACATAAACATCTTCCAAAAACGGAAACACGCATACGGTATATACGAAACAAAATGCATACACACAAAAATGCAAAAATATTAAACAAAAAATACACATGTAAGACAAAAATAGCCGTGCATAAAGCAGACGAGCGTGTACTAAAAAAAGACTGTTCATTTTCTGTTTTCAGAACTCGGGGTTTTACATTTCTGAAGAAATACAGACCAAAAAGCGGAAAAAAGGGTTTACAGAAATGACTAACAGGGAGTAGAAAAAAGTGAAAAGATACATGTAAAAACATTTTTGTGTAGGAGGATGGAGCGGAAACGGAGGAGAGCACAATGTGTTTGTGTGCCTATATAATATAATTATAATTATATATATATTTTTATATATAAATATATTTTATATATTTTTTTGTTGTGTGTGTGTGTTGTTGGGGTGGGGTGGTGTGTGTGTGGGTGTGTGTGGTGTGTGTGTGTAGTATATATATATACGAAATGTATATATATACAACATATCTACACACATACAACCCAAACACACCACACACACACACCCACACACACACACACACACAAACACACACCACACCACATATATTAATTTTATATATATATTTATATATATAGATTATATATATATATAAACACACACACCCACACACACACACACACACACACACACACACACACACACACAACCCCATATATATATTAAAATTAAATTTTTTTTTTTATATAATTTTATATATATATTAGATTATAGAAAAAAATTTTATATATAAATTATATATATATATATATATATATTTTTTATATATATATGTTTTTATATATATATTTTTTATATATATATATATATATATATTTTAATAATATTATAATTTTATTTTTGTGTGTGTGTTGTGTTGTGTGTTATATATATATATATATATATATATATATTATATAATTATATATATATATATATTTTAAAATTTTTTTTTTAATTTTAAAATAAAAATATAATATTATATATTATTATATATATATATTTTAAAAAATTGTATATTCCTTTAATTATATATATATATTATTATTTATATATATTATTATATTTTATATATAATATATATCTTATTTAATATATATATATCTATTTATATATATATTTGGGGTTTGTGTGTGTGTGTGTGTGTGGGGGTGTGTGTTTTGGTTTTGTGTGTCACTGGGGGAAACCTCAGACCCAGCCTTGGTTCGTATCCTTTCTTTTTTATATCTGCGCTGTGGTGTTGTGGTGTGTGTGTGTGTGTGTGGGGTGTGTGTGTGTGTGTTGTGTTGTGTTTTGGGTGTGTGTGGTGTGGTTTGGGTATTTGTGTATGTTTGCATATATTTTTATAATTTATATATTATAATTATTATTTTTAAATATTATTATTTTATTATAAAAAAAAATTTTTTTCTGCTTCGTTTCAAGGGTATTCCGCTTTTGGTTTTCCCCAAAAGGGTTTTGAAAAGAAAACAAAAAAATTTTTGGTTGGGAAAGGAATAAAAACAAAAATACAAAAACTCATTTCCCCAGGTTCACAATTATGTAATAATCCGTGTATCTAAAGCGTATTTTTAGAAAAGTTTTTGTTTAATTTTTTAAAACCCCTCCCATAAAAAACATTTGATCTTAGTTAATAGAGGATGATTTATAACACATTTTGTTTCTGACATTAAATGAAAAGTTATTAAGGATAATATTAAATGCAATAGCAAAAAATATTAATATTAATACAATGACGGAGATAAGATATTGATATCATCAGGGTTAAAAGTTACAGTAGTAACAATATTAATAATTATAACGTGCTGATTATGATCACCTTATATTTCAACCCACTAAAAATCAAACACAAAATTTAAAATTTATTACCCTTTAACCCCCCTCACCCTCGTCTCTCAATTCTTCTTAAGACTGAGCTTCTCCCCATTCCCCAAGTCCCATTCCTCTCCTTTTCCCCCCCCCCTATGCCCCACCCTCTACCTGTCACCTCCACCCACACCCCTCCCATTACCCACTGCCTGCCCCCAAGTCCTAACCCATACAAATAGGGACCCAGAAAAATTTGTCGACGGCGAAACTTCCCCGGACCAGAAGTTACTAACGAGAACTCTGGGGAGACACCTGGGTCTCTGTAAAGGTACCCCCGTTCGAGGGGAAAGAA
>NW_023659372.1:10000-21487 GCF_015228065.2 Penaeus monodon
CGGTTTAACTACCACGCCTGGGGTGTTTGAAGTTTGAGGCAATGGAACCCAAAAAAAACATGCACCAAAACTTTTGCAGCAGGGTTTTCCGAGTGCATAGTAAGCAGTAAATCCTTTTTAATTTTTTTCCCTTGTCCATTTAAAAGTCTTCTTTTCTTTTTATTATTTTATTTTTTATTTTATTAATTTTTTTAAATTATTTATTATTTTTTTTTTATTATTATTATTTTATTTTTTATTTTTATTATCATAATGATAATTAATATTTTTATTATTATTATCTTATTATTATTTTAAACAAAAGTTTCCTTAGATCTGCAAATTAAAATCAACCCGGTCACTCCCATGAGCTAGGGTGATTAAATTTGGGCAATGGAACATCAACGAAAACATGAAAAATTGCAGAAAAACACAAATCAAAAATCCAGTCAAATCATTCACGGGCACAAAAAACCATCGATTGATAATGCTCTTTTGAAACATGTCTGTTTTTTAAGACTTTTTGGATTTCTTCTAATTTTGGATTTCCCCGGTATTTGCTCAAAAACTTACCTACCTTTTTTATAACCAAGGCTCCAAAAAACAGCAAAATTTTGTTCTTAAATGCTACATCTTTTCTACCCCTATTTCCAGGTCCTTTTACTTTGATTCTTTTTAAAACTTTTGAGACGTTTTTGTCTGAAAGGGGGCTCATATCTATAAAAAGGCAATGTTGTTTATTTTGTCCCTTTATGAAAGATATCTGACGATTTGCCCGTTAGTACTCTGTTTTGAATTGGAAAATTCCACAAGATAGTAGCACCTTTTTCCTTAGTAACTGGCTCTGGATGGTGTTTGTACCATTTATCCTGTGGTTCCGATAGAAAAGTGTTTGCAGATCTTCCCGTGCGGTACTTGCCCCCCCTGTCGTGGCAATTTTTGTACTTTTCAGTGTTTTTGAGCAACCAGATACAAGGTGATCATTTCTCACCTTGTCTTCACAAAAACCCACACTTTGGGGCAGTGCCATTGGGGCAAGATGTTCTTGATATTTCTGGTAAACAAAATTTGATCTTGGGCTGCTTTGGTTTTATTACTTATTATTATTATCATTTTATTATTATTTTTATTATTATATTTATTAATTATTATTATCATTTTTATTATTATTATCATGATTAAATTATTACTATTTTGAAAAAAAAAAAAAAATTTGGTGAAGAATAATATGTTGAAAATAGAAGCTATTATTATTATTATTTTTAATTTTTTTATTGTTGTTATTTTTATCATTATTACTACATACTACTATATTATATTATCTATTATTAAATTATTATTTTAAAATTTTTTATTTTTATTTTTTATTTATTATTTATCATTTTTATTGTTGTTTGTTGTTGTGGTGTATCATCTTTTTCATTTTTATGATATTTTGTCATCCTAATTAAATTTTTATTATTATTATTTTTATTTTATTTTACTATTATTATTTTCATTATATTATTATCATTAAATTATTATTACATTATTATTACTGTTTTTATTATATTTTTTTATTACTACTACTACTACTTTACTATCTACTACTCAAAAACCCTATATTATTGTCTTTTTTAAATTAATTATTTTTTCACTTTTTTAATCATCATGATTAAATGTTGTCACCTAATATTTTATTATTATTATTATTATTATCATTATTACTGATTTTTTTATTTTTATTTTATTATTATTTTTTATTATTATTTATTATTTATTATTACTTTTTTTATTATTTTTTATTATTTTTATTATTATTCTACTACTACTACTGCTATATACACTACTACTATATACTACTATTAATTTTTATTGTCTTTGTTACTATAATTTTTTTATCATTTTTTTAATCATCATGATTGCCTTAAAACCATTGCCAAATTTTATTATTA
Source organism: Penaeus monodon (assembly GCF_015228065.2). Lineage (NCBI taxonomy): Eukaryota > Metazoa > Arthropoda > Malacostraca > Decapoda > Penaeidae > Penaeus > Penaeus monodon. The sequence continues at coordinate 11,914 of NW_023659372.1, forward strand.
TTATTATTTTTAAATTTTATTTTATTTTATTATTATCTCATCATCATCCTTTTACATTTTATGATTATTATTATTGTTATTATTATTGATATTTTAATTATTTTATCATTATTATTATATTAATTATTATATTTTTATTATTATTATTATTTTATATATCATATTATTATTTATTATTATTATTATTATTATTATTATTTTATCATTTTTATTATTATCGTTTATCATTAAAATATCATCAATTTATTTTTATTAAAACTTTAAACCATTATTTTATCATTATCATATTACTATTATCGTCATTAAAATCATTAAATGATTATTTTTTTTTTTATTTTTATTATTATTTTCTGTTAGTGTTGATTATTTTTATTTTTATTATTGTTGGACTTTGAACAGGGGGAAAATTTAAAAGTTTATTGGTCATGTGATGAGAAGTAAAGTATTGAGAAAACTTGCTGAAGGGGTGGGTTTGGAAAAAAGAGGGAAAAGGCAAACCCCCCCCCAAGACAAAACTGGGCGACAAATCAAAATTTGCGGGGTGTCGAGGTACAAATGGAAAGAAAAACGTAAGATCGAGTTTGGGCGAAAGGTGGGGGAAAAGGTCCCGGCTGCTCAAAAAATGAGCATACCGTTATTTTGGGAAAATCGTTATTAATATTATTATTATCATTGTTATCCATAATTTAACCACATTTTCATTAATTAAAATTTCTATAAATTTTAATTTTATTACTCCCCTACTGGGTAATCAAATAATTGTTTGGTTTTTTATATATTTTTTTACAACAACAAAACCTACAAAACTAGCAAAAAAACCCAAACATAAAAACCCCAAAAAACCACACCACACCCACAAAAACAACACCCACACACACACCCACCACACCCACACCCCCAACACACAAAACCCACACACCACACACACACCCACCAACACACACACACACCCACACACACACACACCACACACACCCAAAAACACCCCACACACACACAAAACACACACACCTGCAACATGTTTTCGTCAACAGCAACTCAACACAAAAAGGGAAAAGTGGCCTCGCAAGCCCTCAGGCTCAGGGGAAGGGGAGGTCGGCTCCGTGCCAAAAATTATGTACCCCTTGGGATAAGGGAGAAAGACCATCTGCTTTTCTGCTTTGGGGAAAAGGAAGAAAAAACTACTTTTGTAAATACATTTAAAAGCGGATACGAGCCCGGGGTATGCGTGAGGTGGATTCACGGGGTGTACATCCTTTCCGATGCCCCTTTGGTGTTTTTATTTTATACTCAAATATACAGTAATTTCAGATTTTCCCACTTTTCAAGTTTGTTTTTTGTGTGTTTGTGTGTGTGTGTTTGGGGGGGTGTGGTGGTGTGGGGCGGCGGTTGGGGGGGGTGTGTGGGTTTTGGGTTTGGGGTGTTTTTTTGTGGTGTGGGGGTGCGGGGGGGGGTTTTTGTGTGTGTGTTGGGTGTGTGTGTGTGTGTCTTGTGTTGTGTGTGTGTGTGGTGTGTGTGTGAGTGCGTGTCGTGTGTGTTTTGTGTGTGTTTTTGTTGTTTTGTTTTTGTGTGTGTGTTTGGTGGGGGTTTGTGTGTGTGTGTGTGTGTGTGTGTTGTTTTTATGTATGTATGTTTTTTGTGTACACAAATATTAAAAAACCCCCACACAAACACACCCACACACAAACCACACCACCCAAACCCCACAACCCACCCAAAAATATATATATATAATAATTTTAGATATATTATTTATTATTTTTATTATATATAAAATTTTTGGGTTTTTTGGGGTGGTGTGTTGTGTGGGTAAAACACACACACAAAACACACACACACACAAATATATATATATATATTATATTATATATATATATATATAATATATTATATTATATTATATATATATATAAAAATTTTTTTTTTTTTTTTTTTTTTTTTTTTTTTTTTTTTTAAATTATTTATTAAATTATTATATATTTATATTTTATAAATTATTTTTATTTATTTTTTTTTTTTTAATAATATTATTATTTAAAACACGTTTGTGTGGTGGGAGTAACAACCCCAAACAACCCCACCAACCCCAACCACCCCTAATTATTTAATTAATTTAATATTGTTTTATTTTTTTTAATTAACTTTTATTTTTTTTTTTTTTTTTTTTTTTTTTGATAATTTATTTAAATTTTATATATTTTAATAATTTTTTATATATATTATATATAATATATAATATATAATGTAATATAAATTATAATATATATAAAAATATATAAATAATTATTTTTATTTTAATAAAATTATATTTTATATATAATGCCGTTTTGTTGGTTTTGGGTTTGGGGGGTACAAAAACACACACCCCCCACACCACACACCCCCACAACAACACACACACCACACACACAACATAAAAAAAAAAAAAAAAATATTTTAATAAAATATATATAATTTATTTTTATTTTTTTTGTTTTTTGGGTTTTTTTTTTTTTTTTTATTTGTTTTGGGTTTTTTTTTTTTTATTTTTATTATTTTATTATTATTATTATTATTAGAAATTATTATTATTATTATGAGTTTTTTTTGGGGTTGGTTTTGGGGTGATTTAAAAAACCCCCAAAACTAAAACCCCAAAAAAAAAAAAAAACCCAAACCCCCTTTCAAAATATTTTTAAAATAAAATTAAAAAAATAATTTTCCCCCCCTTAGGCCCCCCGTGGTAGGGGCGGGGCCCGGTGGGGTGTTTTTTGGTGTTTTTTGGGTTTTTGGGGTTTGTTTGTTTAAAAATTTGGGTTGGCGGTATATTTAAAAAGGAATTTCTGATGGGTTATGGGGTTTTTGGGGCTTTTTTATTATGAAAGATGGAGGGATTTTAAGGAGTGGGGGTTTTATTAAATTATGGATGTTTTAAAACCCCTTTTGGAAATTTTAAAAATTTTTAAAACCCCAAAATTTTATTTGGGGGTTTAAAACCCCCTTTTCCGAACCCTTACCTTTTAAATAAGGAAAAAGGAATTCTTACTTTAACCCCAAATTTGACCTCCTTTTAGGTGGGCCCCCTGTGGGGGGTTTGGTTGGAGGGGCCCCTGTTTAACCCCGGAATTGTCATTTTTGGGGCCCCGGGAGGTTTTGTTAAAATAAATGCGGTTTATTATTTTTCCAAAAAAATTTTGATATTATCTTTTTTGGGGGTTTTTATATTAAATATATATTCCAATCTTTTACCTAAATAAGGATGTTTTTACAACCCCCTCCCCAAATGGGGGGTTGTAATCAATTTACCTTTTTTTGTGTAAAACCCGGGCAAACTCTTTATGGTGCTATTTTGGGAAATTGGGTTTCCCCCCCCAAAACCCCCCTTTTTTTAATACTAGTTACCCATAATTGCAAAATTTTTCCTTTTAAGTGAAAGCCTTTACAATTTTTTTTTCCCCAGCACTTTAAATCTTTCCTCTTTTTCTGCCCCAGTTTAATCGCATACTCGTCTGAAAACACCACTTTTTAAAACTTTTGATCTTTTTCTTGTCTATCTACTTCAGCACCCAACACTCAAACCCATAGTTTCCTTTGGGGAAAAAAATAATTTTTTTAAAATAACCTCAGCTTTGCTGTAAGGTAATGTTTCGGTTTTTTTTTTTCCCCCCCCCCCCCCAAGTTTTTTTTATTGAGGAAACTGTGGCTTTTTTGGAAAAGGGGAAATTTTTTTTATCTCCGGTGGAATCATCATTGTTTTTTTAAAAAACAGTTCCAAGAAAGTAAAACTTTTTCACTTTTTTCCACAATCATTCCATTGATTTTTAACCATGCCCCATCATTTTTCATTGTGGGTTTTATCTTTTGAATTTTTCATGATCTTAGTTTTCTTGGCATTAAAAAAACAAGCCACCCTTTTTCACTTGCTTCTCTAATTTTAATCTAGTAGTTGTATTTTCATGATTTTTGCTGGAAATTTCAAAAACTATATCATCGGGGTTCCCTTTAAATTTTTGATATTTTGTATCCTCCAACATCTACATTTCTTAAAAATTCCCTCTAGAGCACCTTTCAAAATTTTTTTCAAAAAATATATGTTAAAGAGGTGCGGGCCAGAATGAAACCTTTCGCATTTCTTTGTTTGATTTCAAAACTTTTCTGTTAACCCATAAGGGGTTCAACATTTGTTTGTTGTTGGTCATCCCAAGCTCTTATTTTTTGGATGATTTTTTTTTGGAAACTTCATACCCCGCCTGTTATTCCAGGGATATCTTTGATCAACAGTATCAAAAGTTTTCAAGTAATCATAAAACGGGTATAGGCCCTTTTTGATGTTCTCTGTTTTTTTTTATGATCAATTTTAGTTTAGAAATTTTTTTTCGGGGACTTTTTCCCCCCGGGGGGCCCCCCAAAAAAAAACCTTTTATTTTAAAGTTCGGCGGTTATTTCCCCTTTTCCCGGCTTTTTTATTTTTTTTTTAATTTTTTTATGGCTTTTATAATTTCCCGTCTAGCAGGAGGGTGGGTCATCTTCGCTTTTAATTAGTCCAATTAATGTTGTTAGATCTTTATTCTTTTTGTATGGTTTGGGGGAAACCCCAATTTTGGGATTCCATCTATTTTGGGCCTTTTTTTCCCAATCAAAAAAAACCAAGCCCATCTTCGGTTTTGTAGGCCCAAATTGTGGGTTTTGGAAATTTGGGTTTTGCTGTTTCGTATCCTTGGTAGAGTTTTTTTGTTGTCTTTTTGAGAGAACAGTTTTCAATTCTGGGGAAATGTTCATTTAAATATTTTTCCTTATCTTGTGCAAAATCTTTGAATTTTTGTTTTTTTTTTTTTGGAAATTCCTTTTTCAACTGGATTTTTGGGATCCCCTTTGATTTAGGCATTTCTTTTTTTTCAATTTCACTTATTTTTTTTTTAGATTTTCCCGGGGGGAAATTTGGGTCTTTTTTTTTTTTGGCGATAGTTTTTAAAAGCGCGCTCAGAAAGAGTTCTTTTCCTTTTTTCCCACAACTCTTTGGGGGGTTTTTTTTCATTTCACATTGATTGATTATTTCAAATTTTTTTTTAAAACTGTAATTCTGAAATTTGTTATCAAGATTTTTGTAGTGGTTTTAGGGGGTGGTTTTTTGGACGTTTCCAACTTTTTGAGTCTTTTTTAAAAGTCAAATGGGGTTGGTGGCCCTGTTGCAGGCGGCCCCGGGGTCGTTTTTGGCATTTTTTAGGGCAATTTTTTCCTTTTTTGGTTCGGGCAAATGATTAAATTTTGGGTTTTGCGTGTTCTTTTGTCTGGTAAAAAACCACGTGACAAGTGTTTTGGGTGTTTTGGGAACCCAATGTTTTGGGGTTTAAAAACTAGATTATTTGTACAACAAAATGCAATAAAATCTTTACCTCTTTCTTTTATATCTCCAAGGGTAAATTTTTCCCCAGGGGGGTCTTTTTTAGAAAATTTTTTTTTCCTACTTTGGCTTTGGAGACTCCCATGATTACTTTTCATTCTGTTAGGGATTGTGTTAAAGTATCTTGGAGAGGTTTATAAAAAAAATTTCCCTTTCCTTTTTCCCTTGGGGTTTGGGGCGTACATTTTATAATACTAATGGTTTTGGGGGTTTTGCTTGTATTTTACTTTTAAAAGGATCATTTATTGGGGGGTTTTAACCCCAAATTTGGCTTTGCAGGGTTTTTTTCGGGAGAATCAAAGCAACTCCGGACTATAATTTTCCCTTTTTTTCCAGAAAAAAGAACTGGCTTGGTTTTTCCTTTTGTTTTGAAACCTTTCCCCCTTTCTTTTCCAATTGGTCCACTTATTCCTAGTATTTGAAAAGTTGTAAACTATCCCTTTTGTTACAGATTTATGTAATTTAAACCCCTCTCTTTCATTTTCCTTACTTTTTAAAATTCCCCCATTTTAATGGTTTTTTTAATTGGGCCTTTTTCTTTACTTCTTTGTCTTCCAAATGCATATTTTAACATTTTCAGCCTGGGGGCCCACTGAATAAAGCCCCCCTTTAAACCCACGCACGGGGATGTTAATGAATTAATTTTTTGTATTTAATCATTGGTGTAGAGGTTTGTCAGGGGGAAAAGAAAAAGGGTTTAGGGAATCCCCCAGGTCCTTCTCAACTCGCAGTCTCCCAAAATAACTAGGGGGGAAAAATCTCTGTGCTTTAAAAAAAGTTACCCCTGTAAAACGCCAGACATATATATATAAATATATTACTAAAATATATATAATTTTATAAAATATATATATAAAAAATTTTATAAAAATATATTATATATATTTATTTTTTGTATTTTTTTGGGGTGTGTGTGGGGGTGTGTGTGTGTTTTGTGTGTTTTGTTTTGTGTTGGGGGTGTGTGTGTGTTTATTTTTTTTTTTTTCTTTTTCTTTTTAAAAGGGCCCGGGCCTACAAGGCCTTGGCGATCCTGGATTTTTCCAAAGATTTTTCTTGGGAAATTTTTTAGCGGTGGGGTTTTCCGGGTTTCCTTTTCCCCCCGGGGTTTTTATCAAATTTACCATCTCACTTACCCGGGTTTGGACCGGGACTGGGTTGGGCTGGCTTGAACCCATTTGGTAGGCAGGGAATCGGGTGAAATTCCTTGCCCAAGGGAAAAACGCGCCACCGGTTTACTCGGAAAAACCCTTTAATCAGATTGACGTCGTGGGCAGTTTTTTTAGTCGAGCTCCCAACCACTCAGGGCCCCCGCGGGCCCCCATTTTATATATATATATATATAAATTATATATAATATTATATATTATATATAATATTTTATTTTATAAACACATATATGTGCATTTATATATATAATATAATATATAAATATATTATATATATATATTTTATATATATATAAAATTTTATTATATATAACCAAAATTAGGTGTTTATATATATATATATAATATATATTAAAATATAATTTATTAAAATATTATATTATATATATATATTTATAAAATAAAAAATTTTGGGGTTTTTTATTTATTTTTATTATAATTTTTAAAATAAAATATTTTATATTATATAAATTTTATATATATATTTTTATTAGTTTTTTTGTGTTTTTATTAATAAAAAAAAAATATATTTTTTTTTTTTTTTTTTTTTTTTTTTTTTTTTTCTTTTTTTTTTTTTTTTTTCTTTTCTTTTTTTCTTTTTTTTTTTCTTTTTTTTTTCTTTTTTTTTTCTTTTTTTTTTTTGTTTTCTTTCTTTTTTTTTCTTTTTTCTTTTTTTTTCTTTTTTAAAAAATATTATAAAATAAATAAAAATTAATTATTATTATTTTTTATATTATTTTATATATTATTATATTTATATATAATAAAATTAAAAATATTATAATAGAATATATAATAATAAATAGAAAATAAAAGTATATAATTTTCCAATTTAAAAAGGGGATAATATTTATAAAAAAAAATAATAAAAAAAAATAATATAAAACTTTAAAAATTAAAAATTTTAAAAAAATAATAAAAATAATTTAATAATAATAATAATAAATAAAATAAAAAATATAATTAATAAAAAAATAAAATAAAAGTAATAAAAGAAAACTAATAAGATATTGATGGGGGGTGAATGTTTGGAAAGATAAAAATGAAAAATAATATAAAATAAAATTAATAATAAAAAAGAATAAAAATGAAAAATAATGAAAAAAAAATAAAAAATAATAAAAATAAAATTTAAAAATAGTATAATAATAATAATTAAAAATAAATAACTTTAAAAATAAAATAATAAAAAAATAATAAAATAATTTAAAAATAATAAATAAATAATAATAATAAATAAAAAATTAAAAACAAAAATAAAAAAATAACAATTATAGAAAAAAATTAAAATTTTCCAAAAACTACTATTTGAGTAATGATAAATAATTATTTAATGGCAATTTTAAAAATTTTAAAAAATCATTATAAATTCATATAAATTTTATTTTCCCTTTCTTTTAAATTTGGAATCTTTCTAGCCAGTCTCTATGAAAAGGGGCTGGAAAAAACTGTCAACTAAAAAGCCCATCAATGGGGGACGATGATAATAATGAAAAAAAAAAAATTTTAAACAAAAGGGTGGTGAGGCCTTCCCCGCGCGGGCCCGGGTGCCCCGCCACGTCTTTCGAACGAAAAACAAAAACAAAAAAAACGACAAAGAAAACGAATACCAAAAAACGGCCCAAAGCAAAAGCAAAAAAAAAAAAAAAAACGACAGCAAAAAAAAAAAAACGACGCAAAAACGCAAGCAACAACAATGAAAAAACAAAGACAAACAAAAACAACAAACCCAAACACACAACAAAACAACAAACACAAAAACAACAAACAAAAACAAAAAACAAAAACAACAACAAAAAACAACAACAAAATACAACAACAAATAACAACAACAACAACGACGAAAACACAAAACAACAACGACAACAACAAAAGCAATAACAACAACGACAACAACAACACCAACACGACCGCAGCAGCAGCGGCCCGGACCCGCGAGGCCGACCCGCCGACGACGCTTCCCCAGCTGAGCCGAGAGCCGCCATCGCGCGGACAACAGGTGCATCCAGCGCTCAAAACGGGCGGGGATTCCCTGCTAATTAGTTCGAATCAGCGGGGTCGTAATGCATTAGCGTGGACGTATAAATGTTTGCAGTCCATTAGTGATGGGATATTTTGCAGGATTTTTTTCTTCTACGTGTTCCAAGAAGAGGAGTCTAGGGATCCATTTGGCATTTTTATTTTCTTACACTTAACTGATCCCCCCATCTGTTTATCTGTCTGTATATCTGTTCTTTTCTATAGATGAATATACACACGTACCAGGATACATATGTAAAGACGAATAAATAGATATCAGAGATGCGGACAGAGACAGATGCAGATGTTGACACAGATAAATAGATATAAATATAAAACAATAAATATATACAGATATAAAGATATAGAAGGTATGTAGTTATGGGACGATACAAAAAAAGTTAGATAAATTGGAAGATTGGAAGATAGACTGGTCATATATAGATACACACATACTTTAAAAACACGCTCACGTACTCACATTCAAACTGTAAAAGCATAAAAGACAGGGCATTGTTTTTGCCATTTTCAGAATGGAGGGTGGGGGGGAAGTAGGTAAATAAAAAGGTCTTCCAACACGGCTCTGTGAACATTTATAAACGTGGCTCCAAAAGGAAATGCCAGTGGGCTAGACACAGATGGCCTGGCAGACAGACAGGCGGAGAAACAGATACTAAACAGTCATTAGATAGGGTCCTTTAGGAGTTAGTAACAATAGATACGGGGACACTGTTTTTCTTTAGATGGAGTCCCTATGTGTAATATGTAAGTGCAGGTAAAAAGAGAGGGAGAGAGAAAGAGACTCCAGAGAGAGAGGGAGGGAGGGAGGGTGAGATCAATAAAGTATCTGCAATCCCCATTCCATCGAAAGTTTTATGCACCTTTACCATGTTTAATTACGAAGCGCCCTAGCATCGCCTCCTTTACGTCGCACGAAGCGCCCGCCCGCACCGCCTAAATATCTTTCTCATTACAAAAGTGAAAAGGATTTCGATATCAAAAGGAAAAA